>NC_090195.1:724864-732364 GCF_024679245.1 Pseudorasbora parva
GAATGACTGCAGAGAGCTGGGACCTAAGTAACAAAGGCTACCATCAGTAACATGCTACGCAAATCATGCAGTGCCAGACATGTCCCCCTGCTTTAGCCATTACATGTGTGGGCCCTTCTGAAGTTTGCTAGAGAGCATTTGGATGATCTGGAAGTGGATTGGGAGAATGTAATATGGTCAGATGAAACCAAAATATAACTTTTGGGGAAAAACTCAACTTGTCGTGTTTGAAGGAGAAAGAATGCTGAGCATACCTACTGTGAAGCATGGGGGGGGGGGGCATCATGCTTTCACGACTGATCTGTGTAAAGGAAAGCATGGATGGGGCCATGTATCGTGAGATTTTGAGTAAAAACCTACTTTCTTCAGCAAGGGCATTGAAAATGAAACATCAGAATCAGAATCAGAAAGAGCTTTATTGCCAAGTGTGCTTTCACACACAAGGAATTTTTTTTGGTGCTGAAGCTTCCAGTGCACATAAACAATACAATACAACACGGTAATAAAAAATTCTAAGAAGAAAAATATGAACAGTATAAGGTCACGGTTACGTTTACTCAGAAGACGTAGATTATGAGCATTTACAGTATTTGGGTGGAGAGAATAAATATAAATAATAAATAATATAAGTAATATAAGTAATCACCTGAGTTTAGGAGATATTGCACTAAAAAGTGGGAATAATTGCACTTACAGGCATTTGCCTTGGGGGGGGGGGGGGGGGGGGGGGGGGGTTAACTGTTCAAGAGGGAAATGGCCTGTGGGAAGAAACTGTTCCTATGCCTAGATGTTGTAGTGGCCAGTGATCGGAGTCGCCGTCCTGACGGTAACAGTTCAAACAGGAGGTGTCCGGGGTGAGTGGAGTCTGTGATGATTTTACCCGCTCTCTTCCTCACTCTGGAAGAGTACAGGTCCTGGAGGGTTGGCAGTTTGGCACCAATAATCCTCTCTGCAGTCCGGATGGTACGTTGCAGTCTCCTGATGTCTGATTTGGTAGCTGAACCAAACCAGACAGTGATGGAGGTGCATATAACCGACTCAATGACAGCTGAGTAGAACTGAATCAGCAGGTCCTGTGGCAGGTTGAACTTCCTCAGCTGACGAAGGAAGTACAGTCTCTGCTGAGCCTTTTTCACATTGGAGTCAATGTGATTGTCCCACTTCAGGTCCTGAGAGATGGTAGTTCCCAGGAACCTGAATGACTCCACTGCGTCCACAGTGCTGTTCATGATGGTGAGTGGGGGGAGTGCTGGGATGTTCCTCCTGAAGTCCACTATCATCTCCACCGTTTTGAGCGCATTCAGCTCAAGGTTGTTATAACTGCACCAGACAGCCAGCTGTTCAACCTCCAGTCTGTAAGCAGACTCGTCACCGTTCTGGATAAGGCCGATGACAGTGGTGTCATCTGCAAATTTCAGAAGCTTGACAGAGGAGTCTTTAGAAGTGCAGTCATTGGTGTACAGGGAGAAGAGCAGTGGGGAGAGAACGCACCCCTGGGGGGCACCAGTGCTGAACAAACAAAGAAAAACAACACAATAACAGAGGAGCTCCACACCGAGGCGGCCATCCGCGGCGCCATCATGATGACATGGCTGGGTCTTTCAGCATGACAATGATCCAAAACAGATCAGTCTCCAGATTTTGGAGGGAGTTGAATATCCATGTTGCCCAGCGAAGCCCCAAAACTACCAGCAACAGTGTGTAAAAAAACTTGTGGAGACTTACAGAAAACATTTGACCTCTGTTTGCCAACATTGGCAACAAAGATTATATAACAAAGTATTGAGATGAACGTTTGTTATTGACCAAATACTTATTTTCCACCATAATTTGCAAATAAATTCTTTAAAAATCTGATTTTCTGGATTTTTTTTCATAGTTGAAGTGTACCTATGATGAAAAGTTGGCCTGTGTAATGTTTTGCTGCTTATATCTTTTATGATTTATTGTGTGTGTGTGTGTGTGTGTGGTGGCAGGCTGAGCCGCGTGTCTTTAGATGTTGGCGACACACACTCCGGTCTCTCTAAAATCCCTCCGGATGTGGAGCAGTGTGAGTGTCCGTGGGGATATTCAGGCTCTTCCTGTGAGGTGAGGAACGCATCCGGAGCCTTCAGAACGATGCACAGCGTTTGTCAAGACTCTAACCTGTGTGTGTGTGTGTGTGTGTGTCTCTTCAGTACTGTATTCCCGGGTTTTATCGGGTCGGTGGGATTCTGTTCGGGGGAAACTGCCTCCAGTGCGAGTGTAACGACCACGCAAGCGAGTGTGACATCAACGGAGAGTGTGTGGTAGGTGTTCTCTGTGAAGTGTAAATGCGGCTGTAACCGTGTGTGTGTGTGGGCATGTTTGTGTGACATATGAGGACTCAAATGTGTATAATGCCATGGGTATGACACAGGTATTACAGGAGAGGGTGAAATATGAGGACATTACCCATGGCCCCACTTTACAAAAGGCTTATAAATCACACAGGAGGAGTTTTTATGAGAAAGTAAAAATGCAGAATGTTTCCTGAGATGGGTAGGTTTAGGGGCTGTGTGTGTGTGTGTGTGTGTGTGTGTGTGATGGGTAGGTTTAGGGGCAGTGTGTGTGTGTGTGTGTGTGTGAGATGGGTAGGTTTAGGGGCAGTGTGTGTGTGTGTGTGTGTGTGAGATGGGTAGGTTTAGGGGCTGTGTGTGTGTGTGTGTGTGTGTGTGAGATGGGTAGGTTTAGGGGCAGTGTGTGTGTGTGTGTGTGTGTGTGTGTTGGGTAAGTTTAGGGGCAGTGTAAGGGTATAGAAAATACGGTTTGTACAATATAAAAAACATTACGCCTATGGAGAGTCCCCACATTTCACAAAAACAAACGTGTGTGTGTGTGTGTGTTCTCAGGGCTGCATGCACAACACCACAGGGCCTCACTGCGATCGCTGCATGCCGGGTTTCTATGGCGACGCCAGCGAGGGAACGCCAGACGACTGCCAGAGATGCTCTTGCCCGCTGACACTGGAGTCTAACAAGTGAGTGACTGTGTGTGTGTGTGTGTGTGTGTGTGTGAGATTGAGTGACTGTGCCGGATCCGTCCGGAAGCCCCAGAGAGAGAAGGGAAGCTTTTGTGTGTGTGTGTGTGTGTGTGTGTCTGCATGTCTGAGCGTTTCTCACAGTAACACAAACTGTGTCTTCATCTGACAAACACTTTCATGATTACACTCTTACAATGAAAGCACAGAGCTTTAACCGCTGTCAACTACCAGAGAATACATCAGATCAGTGTGTGAGTGAGCTAGCGAGCGAGAGATCGAGTGTGTGAGAGTGAGTGTGTGAGAGTGAGTGTGTGAGAGTGAGTGTGTGAGAGTGAGTGTGTGTGTGAGAGTGAGTGTGTGTGTGAGAGTGAGTGTGTGTGTGAGAGTGAGTGTGTGTGTGAGAGTGAGTGTGTGTGTGAGAGTGAGTGTGTGTGTGAGAGTGAGTGTGTGTGTGAGAGTGAGTGTGTGTGTGAGAGTGAGTGTGTGTGTGAGAGTGAGTGTGTGTGTGAGAGAGAGTGTGTGAGTGAAAGAGTGAGTGTGTGAGAGAGAGTGTGTGAGTGAAAGAGTGAGTGTGTGTGAGAGAGAGTGTGTGAGTGTAACTGAATAATTTCTGTAAGTACAACTCTGTAGTATATCCTGTAATGATCTTGTGTGTGTGTGTGTAGTTTCAGCCCCACATGTGTGCAGCAGGCTCCGGCTGAGCTGGTGTGTGATCAGTGTCCGCTGGGATACGCCGGGAACACGTGTGAGCGGTACGAGAACAATCTGCCTCAATATTAAAGAGTTTGATTGAATATCCCAGAGCTCCCCTAACCTTCTCTCCCGCTCAGGTGTGCTGCCGGTTACTACGGCGACCCGACGGTGCCGGGTCAGCGCTGCTCAGTGTGTGTGTGTAACGGTAACGCAGATCTCTGCGACGGCCGCACCGGAGAGTGTGTGAAGTGTGTCGGTCACACTGCGGGACACCACTGCGAACGCTGCGAAGACGGTTTCTACGGCGACGCCGTGACACTCAGAAACTGCCACGGTCAGACATACGCACACACGCGCACACACACACACACACACATACACTCACTAACACACATATACACGTATACTCACTAACACATATACACACACACATACTTACACAGACACACACACACACACACACACACACACACACTTACACAGACATACACTCTCAGTCACACACATACACTCTCACACACACACACACACACACACACTCTTACACAGACACACACACACACTTACACAGACACTTACACAGACACACACACACACACACACACACACACATACTTACACAGACACACTGCACACATTATTTCAGTTTTATTAATATTTTTCCCTGACGTCATTTTTCCATTGTATATTGTGTTTTAATGTTTTAATATGTTTTAAAATGTATATTAATTAAAAAAATTTAATTAATACCATTTAATAGTAATTTAATTATAATGATCATTTTATTAAAAATAAAATGTAAAAACTACTTTATTCTTTATTTATTTATTTTATTTATTTATTTGTTAAAGGGTTTTTGCATAATTTTACTACAGAATAAAATAATTATTAAAGGTAATTGTGACCTGATATCTCTCTGAGGGAAAAAACTGAATTGTGAAAGTGTTTTATTTATATATGTGTGTGTGTGTGTTTATATGTATTTTCTCATATTAAATATGCTCAACTGACCCTGATCAATACAATTTTTTGTTTTTCTGTTCTGCAATAATAATCATATTTAAAAGATCCTCCTCTGCGGTGAAGCTCTAGTGCCGCCCAGTGGCCAGACGCGGTACTGACCCTCAGGTTTACTGAAGTGTGTGTCTCACATCATGTGTTTCTGTTTGTGTGTGTAGCCTGCGGTTGCCATGGTAACGGGTCTCTGTCCAGTGTGTGTAACGTGATCACGGGTCAGTGTGAGTGTAAAGCCCATGTGGTCGGACAAACGTGTGACCGCTGTCAGGTACGTCTGTGGTGTATGATGTGTATATAAATATATACTTATTCATAGTCTCAGTGTAGCATGTACTTACGTGTGTGTGTGTGTTTGTTTCAGGCTGGTTATCACGGCATTAACAACGGCGATGGCTGCAGACTGTGTGAATGTAACCAATCAGGGTCTCTGTCTGCGTCATGTGATGAGGAGGGGCGGTGCCAATGCATCACTGGAGTGACAGGTGACCAATGCGATCGCTGTCAGCGCGGATACTACAGCTTCAGAGAGAACGGATGCACACGTAAGAACACCTGAGTGTGAGAGCGTGAGAGCGTGAGAGCGTGAGAGCGTGAGAGCGTGAGCGAGCGAGTGAGTGAGCGAGTGAGTGAGCGAGCGAGTGAGCGAGCGAGTGAGGTGAGCGAGTGAGTGAGGCGAGTGAGTGAGTGAGTGAGTGAGTGAGTGAGTGAGTGAGTGAGTGAGTGAGTGAGTGAGTGAGTGAGTGAGTGAGCGAGTGAGCGAGCGAGTGAGCGAGTGAGTGTGTGTGTGTAAGAGTGTGTGAGTGAGAGTGAGTGAGTATGTGTGTGTGAGAGTGAGTGTGAGAGTGTATGTGTGAGAGTGAGTGAGTGAGAGCGAGTGTGTGTGTGTGTGTGTGAGAGAGAGCGAGTGTGTGTGTAAGAGTGTGTGAGTGTGTGAGTGTGTGAGTGTGTGAGTGTGTGAGTGTGTGAGTGTGTGAGTGAGTGAGTGAGTGAGTGAGTGAGTGAGTGAGTGAGTGAGTGAGTGAGTGAGTGAGTGAGTGTGTGAGTGAGTGTGTGAGTGAGTGTGTGAGTGAGTGTGTGTGTGAGTGTGTGTGTGAGAGTGTGTGTGAGAGTGTGTGTGAGAGTGTGTGTGAGAGTGTGTGTGAGAGTGTGTGTGAGAGTGTGTGTGAGAGTGTGTGTGAGAGTGTGTGTGAGAGAGTGAGTGAGTGTGTGTGTGTGTGTGTGAGAGAGTGAGTGAGTGTGTGTGTGAGAGAGTGAGTGTGAGTGTGTGTGAGAGAGTGAGTGTGTGTGTGTGTGTGTGTGTGAGAGATGGGTAGGTTTAGGGGCAGTGTGTGTGTGATGGGTAGGTTTAGGCGCTGTGTGTGTGTGTGTGTGTGTGTGTGTGTGTGTGTGTGTGTGATGGGTAGGTTTAGGGGCAGTGTAAGGGGATAGAAAATACGGTTTGTACAGTATAAAAAACATTACGCCTATGGAGAGTCCCTGTAAACCACATAGACCAACGTGTGTGTGTGTGTGTGAGAGTGTGTGTGTGTGTGTGTGAGTGAGTGTGTGTGTGTGTGTGTGAGAGTGAGTATGTGTGTGTGAGTGTATCAGTGTCTGTGTGTATTTTGTAGTTTGGCTTCCTGTAATGTTGTGTGTGATTTGTGTTGTGTCTCCTCTAGCGTGTGACTGCGCACACACACACGGGAACTGTAACGCAGAGACGGGCGAGTGTATCTGCCCTCCACACACACATGGGCCGAAGTGTGAAGAGTGTGTGGAAGGTCACTGGGGTCATGACGGCGTGTCCGGCTGTAAGGTGCGTCACATCAGCCACAAACTGAAGTTCATATATTGTGTGTGTGTGTGTGTGTGTGTGTGTGTGTGTGTGTACTGCGGTACGGCACAGTGCTTTTTGCAAAGGTGTGTGCTGAATCATTCAGGAATGAGGCAGGTGGTTATGAATGAAAGTAGAATATCCTTCAGTGGGAACCGGCTGAGGCTCCAGATCAGTGCGGATGGTTTGTGTGGATCAGACTCTGTTCCTCTGGATCATCAGAGCCTCGGAAGCTCTTCCTCTGAAACGCCATTGGTTGGTTCCCATTGAAGTCCATTACGCCTATGGAATGTCCCCACATTTTACAAAAATCTAACGTGTGTCTGCGTGTGTGTGTCTGCGTGTGTGTGTCTGCGTGTGTGTGTCTGCGTGTGTGTGTCTGCGTGTGTGTGTCTGCGTGTGTGTGTCTGCGTGTGTGTGTCTGCGTGTGTGTGTCTGCGTGTGCGTGTCTGCGTGTGCGTGTCTGCGTCTGCGTGTGTGTGTGCGTCTGCGTGTCTGCGTCTGCGTCTGCATGTGCGTCTGCGTGTGCGTGTCTGCGTGTGCGTGTGTGTGTGCGTCTGCGTGTGCGTCTGCATGTGTGTGCGCGTCTGCGTGTGTGCGTGTGCGCGTCTGCGTGTCTGCGTGTGCGTGTCTGCGTGTGCGTGTCTGCGTGTGTGTGTCTGCGTCTGCGTGTGTGTGCGTCTGCGTGTATGTGCGTGTGTGCGTCTGCGTGTGTGTGCGTCTGCGTGTGTGTGTCTGCGTGTGTGCGTCTGCGTCTACGTGTGTCTGCGTGTGTCTGCGTCTGCGTGTGTCTGCGTGTGTGTGTATATGTCTCTGTGTGTGTGTGTGGCTGCGTGTCTGTGTGTGTGTGTGTGTCTCTGTGTATGTCTCTGTGTGTGTCTGCGTGTGTGTGTCTGCTTGTTTGTCTGTGTGTTTATGGCTGTGTGTGTGTGTGTGTGTCTGTGTGTGTGTGTGTGTGTGTGTGTGTGTGTGTCTC
>NC_090195.1:734864-759864 GCF_024679245.1 Pseudorasbora parva
AATGGCGTCCGTACGGCACAGGAAGTTCCTCTGACCGAGGTGAGTCTGCTGTCTGTGAGCCGTGTCGTAAAGCCAGTCTCTCTAGTCACGTTTATGTGCACACTTTTTATTATTCCGACTGAAAGATTCAGTGGACTGTTGACATGAGACGCTATCTAAACCGATCTGCACTGCAAAACATGCTCTTCTTCCTCAGTATTTTTGTCTTGTTTCCAGCGCAAACATCTAAAAATTCTTAAATCAAGATGCATTTAGTAAAACGACATAAGATATTTGTCTTGTTTTGTTGAAAATAAAATCTAAATGAAGAGAGTTTTTGCTTAAAACGGGTAAAATGATCTGCCGATGGGGTGAGGAGAATAATCTGATTTCAGTTCGGAAACAAGAAACAAGATTTCAATCAGAATCAGATTATTTTTCTCATCCCCTTGGCAGATCATTTTGCCCGTTTTAAGCAAAAACTCTCTTCATTTAAATTTATTTTCCCACAAAACAAGACAGCTTGTGCTTAAATGTTTCTTAATGTAAGGATTTTTAGATATTTGGACCTAAAACAGGACAAAAATACTGAGTAAAGGCGGGCGTACACTGTGCGAATTCGGACACTCGGAAGGTCGTGAGATATTGCAGACGCTACGAGTCATTTTATTTGATCATCGCATCAAATCAGCAGGAACACGGCACGACTGTTTGCACCGCGAGCCGGCCGCGATCACACGAGTTTTTGTGTTAAACGCAGACACCGGAGCTTTCAATGTTGCTGCTATAGCTTCAGAAATAAAGAAAAAAGGTGTGAAAATGATTTGTTGAAAAGCAGAGAACAGCCATTCCTTTTAACCGAAACAACCAGAGAGAGAAGACTGCACGTGAGAGAGAGAAAGTGTGTGTGTGTGTGAACGCAGTATGTGGCAGCCACTGAGCTAATAATAGTCATATAGATTGAGCGTATGTGACGTGCTTGTGCATGATTTGGCAATAGGGGACAGCCATATGCTGGTAAAAATCGGGCCGACTCCCCGAACTTTTTAAACATGTTTAAAAATGATCGTAAGGTCGGGAGGTGCTCTTAACGTGCTCGGCTCGTCTCGTATTTCCTCTCACACGGTGCGAGCCGCGACGATACGAGCATCCACGATGTCCACGCGATTTCTCCCGAGAAAAAAAAATCGTCTGCGAGTTCGTACGACAGCAAAAATCGCACCGTGTACGCCAGCCTTAAGAAAAGCATTTTTTGCAGAGCATGGTGAATTTTTTCATTTGATCGGTTCATGAGAAGGTTTATCCCACCCCTCTCAAACCGATTACAATAGTATTCGATTCGGGCATTTTTATTCCTATTGAGGTGTTTATATGGAGCATTTTCCTTCGGATTGGACTTTTAAACCAATCACAGTGCTCATGTAAACGCACCTTCTGACCATTTTTCCTGCTTGTGTGCAGCACAAGTGGAAGTATTTCAACTCCGTGTCGGATGAAGCCGTAAGTCACGCCGACTTCCTGTCTGTGCTGAGTAACCTGGAGTACGTCCTCATCAAGGCATCCTATGGGTCAGGCCTGCAGCAGAGCCGGTCAGTCACATGATCCTCCAGAATAACAGCAGGACCAATCAGGGGCCGTACGGCCGCATTTACACTGCAGGTCTCGATGCACAATTCCGATTTGCTGACTACACTGCAAAAAATGCTCTTCTTACTCAGTATTTTTGTCTCGTTTCTAGTCCAAACATCTAAAAATTCTTAAAACAAGAAGTATTTACTAGACAAGCAAAAGTAATTGTCTTGTTTTGGGGAAAATAACTCAAAATGAAGAGAGTTTTTGCTTAAAATAAGATAAATAATCTGCCAATGGGGTGAGAGAAATAATCTTAATTCAAACAGAAAACAAGATTATTTTTCTCACCCCATTGGCAGATTATTTATCTTATTTTAAGCAAAAACTCTCTTCATTTTGAGTTATTTTTTACCAAAAAGATACTTTTTTTTACTTGTCTAGTAAATGTTTCTTAATGTAAGAATTTTTTGATATTTTGACTTAGAAACGAGACAAATACTAAGTGAGAAGAGCATTTTTTGCGGTGCATGAGAGGAAAACATCGGAATTGGGTCACTTGAACCATGCAGTGTGAATGGGGCCAAAGTGACGAGAGTGAATGGAGTCGTGTTCTCTGTCTCTCTCTCCTCAGCATCTCTAATATCTCCATGGAGACGGCGCTGGAGGCGGAGGAGGTTGCCGAGGGTGGAGAAGAGGCGCGGTTGGTGGAGGTGTGTGAGTGTCCGCTGGGATACGCCGGACTCTCCTGTCAGGTTAGATCAAATCATCATCATCATCATCACTCTTCATCTACAGTCCCTCACAATACACTCAGAAATGGATCTAATAGTTCCTGTCCTTTATCTCAATTTAGAAACTGATAAGTTGCTTAGTAAACTAAAATAACATTCAATAAAATGTATAACAATATATTATTAATAACTATACACACTCACCTAAAGGATTATTAGGAGCACCTGTTCAGTTTCTCATTAATGCAGTTATCTAATCAGCCAATCACATGGCAGTTCTTCAGTGCATTTAGGGGTGTGGTCCTGGTCAAGACAATCTCCTGAACTCCAGACTGAATGTCAGAATGGGAAAGAAAGGTGATTTAAGCCGTTTTGAGCGTGGCATGGTTGTTGGTGCCAGACGGGCCGGTCTGAGTATTTCACAATCTGCTCAGTTACTGGGATTTACACACACAACCATTTCTAGGGTTTACAAAGAATGGTGTGAAAAGGGAAGAGCATCCAGTGTGCAGCAGTCCTGTGGGAGAAAATGCCTTGTTGATGCTCGAGGTCAGAGGAGAATGGGCCGACTGATTCAAGCTGATAGAAGAGCAACTTTGACTGAAATAACCACTCGTTACAACCGAGGTATGCAGCAAAGCATTTGTGAAGCCACAACACACACAACCTTGAGGCGGATGGGCTACACCAGCAGAAGACCCCACCGGGTACCACTCATCTCCACTACAAACAGGAAAAAGAGGCGACAATCTGCACAAGCTCACCAAAATTGGCCAGTTGAAGACTGGAGAAATGTTGCCTGGTCTGATGAGTCTCGATTTCTGCTGAGACATTCAGATGGTAGAGCCAGAATTTGGCGTAAACAGAATAAGAACATGGACCCATCATGCCTTGTTCCCACTGTGCAGGCTGGTGGTGGTGGTGGTGTAATGGTGTGGGGGATGTTTTCTTGGCACACTTTAGGCCCCTTAGTGCCAATTGGGCATCGTTTAAATGCCACGGCCTACCTGAGTATTGTTTCTGACCATGTCCATCCCTTTATGACCACCATGTGCCCATCCTCTGAGGGCTACTTCCAGCAGGATAATGCACCATGTCACAAAGCTCCAATCATTTCAGTTTGGTTGTTTGAACATGACAATGAGTTGTCTGTACTAAAATGGCCGCCACAGTCCCCAGATCTCAACCCAATAGAGCAGCGTTTCTCAAAGTGTGGGGCGCGCCCCACTGGTGGGGAATAGAGACATGACAAGTGGGGCGCGACAAACGGGACGAAATTTGTAAAAATGTTTTGCCCATCTCTCTTAACCTTTTGAGCGGTCCCGCATGAGATTTTTATTTCTGTGCCCCTGAGAGTACGGTACCACATATGGGATTTAGAATGTTTAGTGACGTGACATAATTGCCAGATTCTGCCAGATTTCGCGCTTTGGCTGGCGCTGAGCCAGATGCGGACGCGCTCAGCTCTTGACAACATCATGAAGTGTTTTCAACCTCATAATGTTTATTTTAGGTTTAATTTAATAGGTAGCATTTAAATACACATAAGTACTAGTAAAACAATACATTTAGAGTTTGTGGAATACACACTGGTGTCTATGGTAGCAGCAATAACAATCCATTCAAATATAACTTGCTGACATAACAATAATAAATAATACATTTTATTTATTACATTTTATAGAAAATCTCAAAGTGCTACAAAGGTAGGAAAAAAATTGCTTTGAATTCCACATTATTTATTCATATCAGATACACATAGTGTAAGTAACTTATATAAAGTTTACTCGATTCTTCTCCCAGTTCAGCGGTCACTTACTTACTCCAGGAGAAACTGATGAATATACGTGCTGTAAATCCGATTGACAGTGCATTTGTTCAAAGCAAATGCTGCAGCGCCCATCTTACATTATAGACCAAAATCAAGATAAGATCATTTATAAAGGTTTTTAAATGGCAAAACACATTAACAATTGGATTATTAGATAGTTGATAAAATGGTAAGCAAGTCAATATTTTGAATAAAAAAGAAAAAACGTACTAAAAGCGATAAATCTGTCATACAGCGCTATTTCGGTTGTGGTGAGTCACGCGATAAACATGACGTGTTGCCATGGAAACAAAGGTGAAAAGTTCTAAAATAACGTTGCCTTAAAAAACTCTAAAATAATAAACTAACTTGACACATTTAAGGTTAAAATGTGATGTTAATAAAATAAATGTTAACAGGAAACCTTAAAGCCTAGATAATTACCATTTTGTTGGGGTGATAGGTGGGGTGACAGGTGGGGCTCGGAGCCCTTCCCTACCTCCAAAGTGGGGAATGGCAGAAAAAGTTTGAGAAACACTGCAATAGAGCATCTTTGGGATGTGGTGGAACGGGAGCTTCGTGCCCTGGATGTGCATCCCACAAATCTCCATCAACTGCAAGATGCTCTCCTATCAATATGGGCCGACATTTCTAAAGAATGCTTTCAGCAGCTTGTTGATCAATGCCACGGAGAATTAAGGCAGATCTGAAGGAGAAAGGGTCAAACACAGCATTAGTGTGTGTTCCTAATAATCCTTTAGGGGAGAGTATAATATAATGCAATATAATATATTGTAATATAATCTAAAGGCCCATTCACACCAAGGATGATAACATCAATAAAGATGTTTGCTTGAGAAGCTTCCACATCGTTTCCTGTTGAGTTGTTGTTTTTACCCATCATGCTCTGTTCTGCAGGAGTGTGCTCCGGGTTATTACCGCCAGGCCGTGTCTGAGCTCCACATGAAGGGCCGAAAGCGGCCAATCATGCGGCCCTGCGTCCCCTGCCGCTGCAACAACCACAGCCTGTCATGTGACCTGGAGACGGGCCAATGTCTGGTGAGGAAATCCAGACCATAAACCTGCTTTATCCACATCAAACTCACAAATAAAGACTAAATGAGGCTTAACCAATCATGTGTTCAGGGATGTCAGCACAACACCGCAGGAGAGCGCTGCCACGTGTGCGCCGCCGGGTATTATGGGAAGGTGGAGGGCTCCATCAGTGACTGCTCGCTGTGTGCCTGTCCGCTGCGGGGTCAGAGGTCAGCTCACATGACTGTGTGTAGGGTTGGGTACCGGTGCTATATGCCTATATAGCACCGGTACTGATATAACCGAGGCCAATATAGCACCGGTACCGATATAACCAATGCCAATATAGCACCAATATCGATATAATCGAGGCCAATATAGCACCGGTACCGATATAACCGATGCCAATATAGCACCGGTACCGATATAACCAATGCCAATATAGCACCGGTACCGATATAACCAATGCCAATACAGCACCGGTACCGATATAACCAATGCCAATATAGCACCGGTACTGATATAACCGATGCCAATATAGCACCGGTACCGATATAACCGAGGCCAATATAGCAGCGGTACCGATATAACCAATGCCAATATAGCACCGGTACCGATATAACCAATGCCAATATAGCACCGGTACTGATATAACCAATGCCAATATAGCACCGGTACTGATATAACCGATGCCAATATAGCACCGGTACTGATATAACCAATGCCAATATAGCAGCGGTACCGATATAACCAATGCCAATATAGCACCGGTACTGATATAACCAATGCCAATATAGCACCGGTACTGATATAACCGATGCCAATATAGCACCGGTACTGATATAACCAATGCCAATATAGCAGCGGTACCGATATAACCAATGCCAATATAGCACCGGTACTGATATAACCAATGCCAATATAGCACCGGTACTGATATAACCGATGCCAATATAGCACCGGTACCGATATAACCAATGCCAATATAGCACCGGTACTGATATAACCAATGCCAATATAGCACCGGTACTGATATAACCAATGCCAATATAGCACCGGTACTGATATAACCAATGCCAATATAGCACCGGTACTGATATAACCAATGCCAATATAGCACCGGTACTGATATAACCGATGCCAATATAGCACCGTTACTGATATAACCAATGCCAATATAGCACCAATATCGATATAATCGAGGCCAATATAGCACCGGGACCGATATAACCAATGCCAATATAGCACCGGTACTGATATAACCGAGGCCAATATAGCAGCGGTACCGATATAACCAGTGCCGATATAGCACCAGTATTGATATAACTGATGCCAATATAGCACCGGTACCGATATAACCGATGCCAATATAGCACCGGTACCGATATAACCGATGCCAATACAGCTCCAGTATCGATATAACCGAGGCCAATATAGCACCAGTACCGATATAACCGATGCCAATATAGCACCAGTATCGATATAACCGAGGCCAATATAGCACCAGTATCGATATAACCGATGCCAATATAGCACCAGTTCCGATATAACCGAGGCCAATATAGCACCAGTACCGATATAACCGATGCCAATATAGCACCAGTATCGATATAACCGAGGCCAATATAGCACCAGTACCGATATAACCGATGACAATATAGCACCAGTACCGATATAACCGATGCCAATATAGCACCAGTATCGATATAACCGAGGCCAATATAGCACCAGTATCGATATAACCGATGCCAATATAGCACCAGTTCCGATATAACCGAGGCCAATATAGCACCAGTACCGATATAACCGATGCCAATATAGCACCGGTACCGATATAACCGAGGCCAATATAGCACCGGTACCGATATAACCGAGGCCAATATAGCACCGGTACCGATATAACCGAGGCCAATATAGCACCGGTACTGATATAACCGAGGCCAATATAGCACCAGTATCGATAAAACCGATGCCAATATAGCACCAGTATCGATATAACCGATGCCAATATATAACCGGTACCGATATAGCCGATGCCAATATAGCACCGGTACTGATATAACCGGTGCCAATATAGCACCGGTACTGATATAACCGGTGCCAATATAGAAGCGGTACCGATATAACCAATGCCAATATAGCACCGGTACCGATATAACCGAGGCCAATATAGCACCGGTACCGATATAACCAAGGCCAATATAGCACCGGTACCGATATAACCAAGGCCAATATAGCACCGGTACCGATATAACCGAGGCCAATATAGCACCGGTACCGATATAACCAAGGCCAATATAGCACCGGTACCGATATAACCGGTGCCAATATAGCACCAGTATCGATATGACCGGTGCCAATATAGCACCTGTACCAATATAACCGGTGCCAATATAGCACCAGTACCGATATAACCGATGTCAATATAGCACCAGTACCGATATAACCGGTGCCAATATAGCACCAGTACCGATATAACCGGTGCCAATATAGCACCAGTACTGATATAACCGGTGCCAATATAGCACCGGTGCCGATATAACCGATGCCAATATAGCACCAGTACCGATATAACCGGTGCCAATATAGCACCGGTACCGATATAACCGATGCCAATATAGCACCAGTTCCGATATAGCCGGTGCCAACATAGCACCAGTACTGATATAACCGATGCCAATATAGCACCAGTACCGATATAGCCGGTGCCAACATAGCACCAGTACCGATATAACCGATGCCAATATAGCACCAGTACCGATATAGCCGGTGCCAACATAGCACCAGTACTGATATAGCCGGTGCCAACATAGCACCAGTACTGATATAACTGGTGCCAATATAGCACCAGTACTGATATAGCCGGTGCCAACATAGCACCAGTACTGATATAGCCGGTGCCAACATAGCACCAGTACTGATATAGCCGGTGCCAACATAGCACCAGTACTGATATAACTGGTGCCAATATAGCACCAGTACTGATATAACTGGTGCCAATATAGCACCAGTACTGATATAGCCGGTGCCAACATAGCACCAGTACTGATATAGCCGGTGCCAACATAGCACCAGTACTGATATAACTGGTGCCAATATAGCACCAGTACTGATATAACTGGTGCCAATATAGCACCAGTACCGGTTTGGGACTGGTATCGTTTTAAAAGTACCAGTTTGGCACCGGTGTTGTTTTAAAATTAACATTTAGGCACCGGGATCGTTTTATAAGTACTAGTTTGGCACCGGTATCGCTTTAAAAGTACAGTTTCGTTACCAGTATTGTTTTAAAAGTATCGCTTAGGCACCGGTATCGTTTTGAAATTACCGTTTAGGCACCAGACCCAGATGATACCCAACCCTATCTGTCTGTATGCAAATAAACATATAAATAGTGCATATATTTATATAATTAAAGGATATTTTGCGTGTCTTTAGTTTCAGCGCGACGTGTGTGCTAGAGGGCGCGGGAGATTTCCGCTGTGACCGCTGTGAGGAGGGATACGAGGGCCGTTACTGTGAGAGGTGAGGTCATGTGACATCCAAACACACACACACACACACACACACACTCTCGTGCACTAACGCTCTCTCCCGCATCTCTCAGGTGTGCGGTCGGTTATTATGGTAACCCGTCTCAGCCAGGTGGGCGGTGCCAGGTGTGCCAGTGCAGTGAGGCGGGGTCGGTGCACAGCATCTGTGACGGACACACGGGGCGCTGCGAGTGCAAGGCCGGGGTCAGAGGTCACCTGTGTGACCAGTGTGAGGAGAGACATGTGCTGGTCAGCGAGCAGTGTGTGTGTAAGTCAACCTTATTTCTACAGATGGTTTCAAAGAAGCTTCACCGTAATAAATAGGAAAATAGTGAAAATCTGTGTGGATTTAGTTCAGTTTAGTGTGGATTCAGTTCAGTTCAGTGTGGATTCAGTTCAGTTCAGGTCAGTTCAGTGTGGATTCAGTTCAGTTCACTGTGGATTCAGTTCAGTTCAGTGTGGATTCAGTTCAGTGTGGATTCAGTTCAGTTCAGTTTGGATTCAGGTCAGTTCAGTGTGGATTCAGTTCAGTTCACTGTGGATTCAGTTCAGTTCAGTTCAGTGTGGATTCAGTTCAGTTCAGTGTGGATTCAGTTCAGTTCAGTGTGGATTCAGTTCAGTGTGGATTCAGTTCAGTGTGGATTCAGTTCAGTTCAGTGTGGATTCAGTTCAGTTCAGTTCAGTTCAGTGTGGATTCAGTTCAGTTCAGTTCAGTGTGGATTCAGTTCAGTTCAGTTCAGTGTGGATTCAGTTCAGTTCGGTTCAGTGTGGATTCAGTTCATTTCAGTTCAGTGTGGATTCAGTTCAGTTCAGTGTGGATTCAGTTCAGTTCAGTGTGGATTCAGTTCAGTTCAGTGTGGATTCAGTTCAGTTCAGTGTGGATTCAGTTCAGTGTGGATTCAGTTCGGTTCAGTGTGGATTCAGTTCAGTTCTGTTCATTGTGGATTCAGTTCAGTTCTGTTCACTGTGGATTCAGTTTAGTGTGGATTCAGTTCAGTGTGGATTCAGTTCAGTTCAGTGTGGATTCAGTTCAGTTCAGTGTGGATTCAGTTCAATTCAGTGTGGATTCAGTTCAGGTCAGTGTGGATTCAGTTCAGGTCAGTTCAGTGTGGATTCAGTTCAGTTCAGTGTGGATTCAGTTCAGGTCAGTTCAGTGTGGATTCAGGTCAGTTCAGTGTGGATTCAGTTCAGTTCAGTGTGGATTCAGTTTAGTTCAGTGTGGATTCGGTTCAGTTCAGTGTGGATTCGGTTCAGTTCAGTTCAGTGTGGATTCAGTTCAGTGTGGATTCGGTTCAGTTCAGTGTGGATTCGGTTCAGTTCAGTGTGGATTAGGTTCAGTTCAGTGTGGATTGGTTTCAGTTCAGTGTGGGTTCAGTTCAGTGTGGATTCAGTTCAGTTCATTGTGGATTCAGTTCAGTTCAGTGTGGATTCAGTTCAGTGTGGATTCAGTTCAGTTCAGTGTGGATTCAGTTCAGTTCAGTGTGGATTCAGTTCAGTGTGGATTCAGTTCAGTGTGGATTCAGTTCAGTGTGGATTCAGTTCGGTTCAGTGTGGATTCAGTTCAGTTCATTGTGTGTTTAGCTCAGTGATGATTCAGCTCAGTGTGGATTCAGTTCAGTGTGGAGTCAGTTCAGTTCAGTGCATTGTGGGTTCAGCTCAGTGTGGATTCAGCTCAGTGTGGATTCAGCTCAGTGTGGATTCAGCTCAGTGTGGATTCAGTTCAATGTGGATTCAGTTCAGTTCAGTTTAGTGTGGATTCAGTTCAGTTCAGTATGGATTCGGTTCAGTTCAGTGTGGATTCGGTTCAGTTCAGTGTGGATTCAGTTCAGTTTAGTGTGGATTCAGTTCAGTGTGGATTCAGTTCAGTTCGGTATGGATTCAGTTCAGTGTGGATTCAGTTTAGTGTGGATTCAGTTCAGTTCAGTATGGATTCGGTTCAGTTCAGTGTGGATTCGGTTCAGTTCAGTGTGGATTCAGTTCAGTTTAGTGTGGATTCAGTTCAGTGTGGATTCAGTTCAGTTCGGTATGGATTCAGTTCAGTGTGGATTCAGTTTAGTTCATTGTGGGTTCAGTTCAGTGTGGATTCAGTTCAGTTCATTGTGGATTCAGTTCATTGTGGGTTCAGTTCAGTGTTGATTCAGTTCAGTGTGGATTCAGTTCAGTTTAGTGTGGATTCAGTTCAGTTTAGTGTGGGTTCAGTTCAGTTTAGTGTGGATTCAGTTCAGTTTAGTGTTCAGTTGAGTGTTGATTGGGTTCAGTGGATGTTGATTCAGTTTAGTGGATGTTGATTCAATTCAGTTGAGTGTTGATTGGGTTCAGTGGATGTTGATTCAGTTTAGTGGATGTTGATTCAATTCAGTTGTGTGTTGATTGGGTTCAGTGGATGTTGATTGGGTTCAGTTGAGTGTTGATTGGGTTCAGTAGATGCTGATTCGGTTCAGTTGTGTGTTGATTGGTTTCAGTTGTGTGTTGATTCGGTTCAGTTGAGTGTTGATTGGGTTCAGTAGATGCTGATTCGGTTCAGTTGAGTGTTGATTGGGTTCAGTTGTGTGTTGATTCGGTTCAGTTGAGTGTTGATTGGGTTCAGTAGATGCTGATTCGGTTCAGTTGAGTGTTGATTGGGTTCAGTTGTGTGTTGATTCGGTTCAGTTGAGTGTTGATTGGGTTCAGTAGATGCTGATTCGGTTCAGTTGAGTGTTGATTGGGTTCAGTTGTGTGTTGATTGGGTTCAGTGGATGTTGATTCGGTTCAGTAGATGTTGATTGGGTTCAGTAGATGCTGATTCGGTTCAGTTGAGTGTTGATTGGGTTCAGTAGATGCTGATTCGGTTCAGTTGTGTGTTGATTGGGTTCAGTAGATGTTGATTCGGTTCAGTTGTGTGTTGATTGGGTTCAGTTGTGTGTTGATTGGGTTCAGTGGATGTTGATTCGGTTCAGTTGTGTGTTGATTGGGTTCAGTTGTGTGTTGATTGGGTTCAGTGGATGTTGATTCGGTTCAGTTGTGTGTTGATTGGGTTCAGTTGTGTGTTGATTGGGTTCAGTGGATGTTGATTCAATTCAGTTGTGTGTTGATTGGGTTCAGTGGATGTTGATTCAATTCAGTTGTGTGTTGATTGGGTTCAGTAGATGCTGATTCGGTTCAGTTGTGTGTTGATTGGGTTCAGTAGATGTTGATTCGGTTCAGTTGTGTGTTGATTGGGTTCAGTTGTGTGTTGATTGGGTTCAGTGGATGTTGATTCGGTTCAGTTGTGTGTTGATTGGGTTCAGTTGTGTGTTGATTGGGTTCAGTGGATGTTGATTCGGTTCAGTTGTGTGTTGATTGGGTTCAGTTGTGTGTTGATTGGGTTCAGTGGATGTTGATTCAATTCAGTTGTGTGTTGATTGGGTTTATTTGAGTGTTGATTGGGTTCAGTTGTGTGTTGATTGGGTTCAGTGGATGTTGATTCAATTCAGTTGTGTGTTGATTGGGTTCAGTTGTGTGTTGATTGGGTTCAGTAGATGTTGATTCGGTTCAGTTGAGTGTTGATTGGGTTCAGTAGATGTTGATTCGTTTCAGTTGTGTGTTGATTGGGTTCAGTAGATGCTGATTCGGTTCAGTTGTGTGTTGATTGGGTTCAGTAGATGTTGATTCGGTTCAGTTGTGTGTTGATTGGGTTCAGTAGATGCTGATTCGGTTCAGTTGTGTGTTGATTGGGTTCAGTTGTGTGTTGATTGGGTTCAGTAGATGCTGATGTTGGTCAGTGTGTTGATTGGGTTCAGTAGATGTTGATTGGGTTCAGTAGATGCTGATGTTGGTCAGTGTGTTGATTGGGTTCAGTAGATGTTGATTGGGTTCAGTAGATGCTGATGTTGGTCAGTGTGTTGATTGGGTTCAGTAGATGTTGATTGGGTTCAGTAGATGCTGATGTTGGTCAGTGTGTTGATTGGGTTCAGTAGATGCTGATGTTGGTCAGTGTGTTGATCCAGCTGATGTTTCTGCAGCGTGTGATGACGGCTGCACCGGAGTTCTGTTGGATGATCTGGACGCTTTAGACGGGTCAGTGGCGTCTCTGAACCTCTCCGGTGTCGTTATCGCCCCCTACAGCCAGCTGATGACCTTGGAGAACCAGACCCGAGAGGTCAAGGTCAGTCACCGGAGCTCTTCTGCATTTACAGGACCGGCCAAAAGTTTGGACACGTCACTATCTGTAATGTTTTTGAAAGAAGTTTCTTCTGCTCATCAAGCCTGCATTTATTTGATCAAAAATACAGAAAAAATGTAATCTTGTGATATATTATTACAATTTATGCATTAATAAATCATTAATAAATGCTGATTTATTTGTGTGCTCAGAGCTGAATGTTCAGGATGGTTCCTCCAGTCTTCAGTGATCATGATCATCAGAAATCATTCTCAGATGAGGATTCATTACGAGTGCTGGACACAGTTCTGCTGACGTATATATCTGAGGAATAAAAGGCTCAAAAGAACTGCATTTATTCAAAATAAAAGCATATTTTCAAATAATATAAATCTCCTTTACTATCAATTTAACACATCCTTGCTGGATAAAATTATTGATTTATTTTAAAAAAAAGAAAGAAAAATAATGCCTGAGCCCAGATGACTGACCAGTAGAGTATACTGCTGTTACAAAACATTTCTATTTTTAAAACATTTGCTTATTTATTTGTATTTTTTTACTTTCTCACATTCAAAAATCTCTCAGGTTATGAACATATATTAGTGATCAGAACTATCTCCAACACTCGTAATGAATCCTCATCTGAGAATGATTTCTGATGATCATGATCACTGAAGACTGGAGGAACCATCCTGAACATTCAGCTCTCATCACACAAATACATCAGCATTTATTAATGATTTATTAATGCATAAATTGTAATAATATATCACAAGATTACATTTTTCCTGTATTTTTGATCAAATAAATGCAGGCTTGATGAGCAGAAGAAACTTCTTTCAAAAACATTACAGATAGTGACGTGTCCAAACTTTTGGCCTGTCCTGTATAAAGCTTTGATTGCATGAATGCTTCATGTGTTGCGTTATTTCCAGAGTTTGATGGCGTGGGAGCAGAGTCCAGATTATCAGCTGACCGCAGGAGAGCGAGGCTTGAGCAACCTGAGCGAACACATCACTGACCTGCAGCAGCAGGTACCGCTCGCATCCCTCCTCACGGTAACCACGGCGACCGCTGCTGATGCTGACGCTCTGTGTGTGTGTGTGTGTGTGTGTGTGTGTGTGTGTGTGTGTGTTCTGCAGGTGCAGAGAGTGTTTGATGGCAGTGAAGATGTGCTGTTGACCTCTGAGGAGAGACTCACACAGGGCAATCATCTGCTGGAGCTCATCAGTAACACTCGTTCTGCCATCCACGGTAACACACACTGCTGACATCAGTCTCCAGAGTCATGCACCGACAACCAGTTAACCAGAACTAAAAAAAAATGTTTTAACATTTCATTAATTGAAATAAAGCAATTATTGAATTTTATTTATTTATTTGTTTAGTTTATAAATGATCTGATTAGATTTTTTGATTAGATTTTTAGATTTATTTATTTTATTTTGAAGAGTAATGCACCTAAAACCAGGGTTATTATTAACTGAAAATATTAAAAAACATTTCATTAATTGAAATAAAGCTTATTTTTATATTTTTGTTGATTTATTTTTTGGAGAGTAATGCACCTAAAAACAGGGTTATTATAATTTAAAACTATATAAAAAATAAAATAAAAACATTTTATTTTATCATTTTATTTTATTTTACATTTTCCTTTCCTTTATTTATTTATTCATTCCATTTATTTATTTATTTTATATTTATTTTCATTTTTTTTTTTTTTTTATTGTTTTTTTTTTTTGAAGAGTAATGGACTTAAACCAGGGTTACTATCAACTAAAACTATTTTTTTTTAAATATAAAAAATTGAAATTAAGCTTATTTTTATATTTGTATTGATTTATTTTTAGTAATGCACCTAAAACCAGGGTTATTATAATTTAAAACTATGTAAAAAAACAAAATAAAATCATTTTATTTTATTATTTTATTTTTTTACATTTTACTTCACTTTACTCTCCTTATTTATTTATTTGAACAGTAATGGACTAAAACCAGGGTTATTATCGACTAAAACTAATATTTAAAAAAAACAAAACATTTTCATTAATTGAAATAAAGCAATTATTTTATTTTATTTATTTTAAAGAGTAATGCACCTAAAACCAGGGTTTTATTAACAAAACATTTTTTAGTCATGCATTGAAATAAAGCTGATTTTTATTTTATTTATTTATTTTTATTTTATTTTATAAGAGTAATGCATCTGAAATATACAAAAAAATCACTAATTGAATTTTAATAAAATAAAATACAATAACTATAAATATTAGATGGACTTAAACTTTAAAATATGAACAAATTAAACTGAAAATTAAAAAATGAAAACTAAGTTAATAAATATTATAATAGTATCCAAATAACACTAGAATGGCAGATTTAAATAAGTGAGTGAATAACAGATCCCAGTATTACTGAGTTGATTTGATTGGCTGCTGAGCTCATCTCTGCTGGTCTGTGATTGGTCCAGGCCTGATGGAGCAGGTGCGGTCTGTGAATGTGACGATGGCCGGCGGTGTGGATGAAACGAACGGCTCGAGCTCGTTCCTGCTGGAGGAGATGAGTGAGATGGTGCAGAAGATCCGAAGCGTCGATCTCACACACTTCAGAACGACTGCACAGAGCGAGCTCAGGTACGAAACACCTGCGTCCCACACACACACCTGTGATGCGTGGGTTGATCCAAAATGAGCGGTTACCCGTGGTTACGACTCATCCCAAAATATTTTTTGCAATATTCGGGTTATTCGGAAAACGACGGTCAGGTGCGGGATGTTTATACGTTGACTCACGCATCACTGACACAAGCAAACACGTGTTCAGTTTCTAATGTTGTGTGTGTGTGTGTGTGTGTGTGTGTGTGTTCAGTTCTGCAGTGTCTGTGCTGCGGAGGGTTCAGGGTGAGATGTCTCAGCCGCTCAGACTAGAGAACGTTTCCTCAACTCTCAGCAAACGCGAGCAGCAGCTCCTGCAGGTCCAGGAGAGTCTAAACTCGGCCGAAAGACTCAATAACCACAGCCGGAGTCTGATCCGGGACATGCAGACCAACCAGAGGCAGCTCACTGTGAGTCTAATGCTGGATCATCACAGAGAGAACACATGAGTTACACCGGAGGAATAAATAAATAAATCACACTTTACTGTACATTCACATATAAAACAGCTGATTTACACTGGAGTAATATTCCACAATTTTTACTGTTTTATCACATAAATGCAACTTTAATCATAGACATAAATCACACTTTACTGTACATTCACATATAAATCAGCTGATTACACTGGAGTAATATTCCACAATTTTTACTGTTTTATCACATAAATGCAACTTTAATCATAGACATAAATTACACTTTACTATACATTCACATATAAAACAGCTGATTTACACTGGAGAAATATTTCACAATTTTAACTATGATTATGATCAATTTTATGAGCAGAGAATCATTAAAAAAATATCTTTCTCCAGATCTCCAGCAACAATGTGAGCCGTCTGAACCAGGAAGTAGAAACCCAAGTACAGGAAGCTCAAGACCTGCTGACCGATGCCCTCAATATGGCCGAAAACATGGACAACGGCACCGCAGTAAGAGGCTTTCTGCATCACATGACTCTTTTTAGACCTGTACACTGCAAAAAATGCTCTTCTTACTCAGTATTTTTGTCTTGTTTCTCGTCCAAACATCTAAAAATTCTTAAAACAAGAAGTATTTACTAGACCAGAAAAAGTAATTGTCTTGTTTTGTTGAAAATAACTCAAAATGAAGAGAGTTTTTGCTTAAAATAAGATAAATAATCTGCCAATGGGGTGAGAAAAATAATCTTAATTCAAACAGAAAACAAGATTATTTCTCTCACCCCATTGGCAGATTATTTATCTTATTTTAAGCAAAAACTCTCTTCATTTTTTTTTTTTTTTTTGCGGTGTACGGCGCAGTGGATGTAATTCCAGGTGATGCGTTTGTGTTTTCCAGACTCTGGAGGAGATGAGGACCGATCTGGAAGGCTGGAGTCCCAATCTCAGGAAGCATGTGGATGCTTTAGTGATGGATCTGACCAAAAGAGACGCTCTACAGATGGTGTATAGGGCCGAAGATCACGCCCAGGCCCTCAGCAAACAGGCACAGGCCCTTAACAGGTGCGAAAAATACTCTTCTTATTTAGTATTTTCTTCTTGTTTCCAGTCCAGATATCGAAATATTCTCAAATCAAGATGCATTTACTATCAGTAAAATGACATACGATATTTTTTCTTTTGTTGAAAATAAAATCTAAATGAAGAGTTTTTGCTTAAAACAGGCAAAATGATCTGCCAATGGGGTGAGAAAAATAATCTGATTTCTGTTTGGGGTGGAATCAAGATTATTTTTCTCACCCCATTGGCAGATCATTTTGCCTGTTTTAAAGGAGTACTTCAGCGGTGGGAAGATGAATCAGTGTTTAAACTGGGTCATTAATGTAGTAGAAATGTGAAATTATTTTTTAATTGTGCCTTCTAGACTGAGAAAAGACAGAAAACTTATTTTTGTCTCATGGGGATGAAAGACTACAATTCCCAGAATGCTTTACTGCCCTACGAGACCACTCCGGATCCTAACCGCTACTAGATTACTGGATCACTTTCCCACCGCGTTCATTTTCATAAAATCAGTTCAGGTAGAGAACAGACACTACAATTACAAACTTGAACGTGTGTGTTCAGTATGTGAGTGAGCCGCTAAGGGAGTCTCACAGCCCAAACGCTGCAGGAGTCAGATTGACAGTCATGGATGAGCTCGTGATGAGAGCTGAGGTAAACGCGTCCGTGGCATAGATTCACAGCGCATGTTCAGTCTGCAGCGTTTTCAGTTCATGCCTTTGAAAGCTTAACTTTCATAAGAATTAGTTTGAGAAGTTGAAAGACTTGCTTTTCTCCGCTGGCCGCACCGTTTAAACATGAATGCCTGAGGCTGCAGCTGTGAGCTGTGCTGTGAGTGCGATCTCCATCCCTCATGAGCGAGTTGAAAAGGTGAAATGGAACCAATAATTCCTCCAATGGCGCAAATTGACGATATTTGCGTCATGGAAAGAATTTTTCCAGAAATAAAATGCATAAATCTCTCGGGGGATATGAAGTGGGGGAAGCGCAATCATTCGAATATACTCCAGGGTTTCTACTGATACAAAGCCATATGCTAATCGCTGAAGTAACCCTTTAAAGCATTAGTTCTGTGGTTTTTTCCTAGGCTTGGTTGTGTTTATGGGAGGCAGTATAACGTGTCTTAATACTTTTTTTTTTTTTAAACGCTGTATTTTTCTTCTATCCTCCCTTTATTCCACACCGCTGTCTGACCTTTGAGCGGCTCGTCTGCTTCCTGCTTCTATGAAGCCCCTCCCTCTGAAAAACGCAATGGTCTTAGATTGGTCAGATGGCCAAATGTAGTTTCCTGTATTTTTATTGGCTGAAGTGCCGAGCACAGGTTAAGGCCACGCCCCTTCCCATTACAGCAGAAGTCACATCTGCGGAGACTAGCGAGGGTTTATGATGTCACCAACCCAGGAAGAAGCTCGTTGTAGTCCAAACCGGTCATATTTGTAGTCAATAAACTGCCGTAACTTTAAAAGACAATATCTCCGTTTGCAGTGAACGTTCAGCGCTGAAACTTTGCAGAGACTGTTTATGCTCAAGCAGCGACACTACACACTAACTAAAGTTACACAAGTCACATCACAGTGACATTACACACTAACTACAGTTACACAAGTCACATCACAGTGACATTACACACTAACTAAGAAATCTCACCAAACCGATCAAATGTGATGTTTATGCTGTAATTTTTGTGGTCAGTTCTCTGTCCGAGGTCAGATCTGCTGCAGTAAACTCAGCCAGCTCCAGCCACACCAACAGCAGCATCAGAGCAGACACACAGGAGGCGGGACATCTGGCTCAGGCCGCCAGTCAGGACGCAAGCTCCGCCCTCAACCTGGTACGCCCACCAATCAATGGTTAGAAAATGTGATTTGCATGAGAATCCCCAGTGATGCTGATTGGCCTGTTTTCTGTCAGACGTCGGAGTGGGAGGAGTCAGTCACAGAGCAGGGGACGCGAGCGCTTGAGACGAGCTCAGAGATGCTGGAGGCCAGCGGAGCAATGAAGAACCTCACGGAAGGTAGAACACACGCACACACACACACACATACTCACTCACTCTCTCACTCTCTCACTCTCTCTCTCACTCACTCACTCACTCACTCACTCACTCACTCACTCACTCACTCACTCACGCACACACACACACACACACTGCCCCTAAACCTACGCATCACACACACACATACAAACACACATAGACTCACGTACACACACACACACGCACAGACTCTCACAAACACTCACGTACACACACACACGGTTGTTTTTGTAACATATGGGGACATTCCATAGGCGTAATGGTTTTATACTGTACAAACCGTATTTTCTATCCCCTTACACTGCCCCTAAACCTACCCATCACACACACACACACACACACACACACACACACACACACACACACACACACACACACACACACACACACACACACACACACTGCCCCTAAACCTACCCATCACAGGAAACATTCTGCATTTTTACTTTCTCATAAAAACTCCTCCTGTGTGATTTATAAGCCTTTTGTAAAGTGGGGCCATGGGTAATGTCCTCATATTTCACCCTCTCCTGTAATACCTGTGTCATACCCATGGCATTATACACATTTGTGTCCTCATATGTCACAAAAACATGCCCACACACATAGACACACACTCACATACACACATACACACACAGACTCTCACACACACTCAGACTCTCTCTCACACACACACACAGACTCACCCACACTCGTGTACACACACACACACACACACACACACACAGATTTGGGGTCGCCATCTGCAATGAATGCCAGAACCAAATGACATAAACAGCATTCACTAATTTATATTAGAGGTACGTGATGACTGTGTGTGTGTGTGTGTGTGTGTGTGTGTGTGTGTGTGTGTGTGTGTGTTTCAGGGCTGGTGTTTAATGTCAGTGAAGTAAGCAGCAGGTTGAGTCTGGTCAGAGCGAATGTTCAGAACTTCACTCATCTGCTCCCAGAAGCCCTGAGCGTCCTGAGCAACCTGAGCAACGGTACACACACACACACACACACACACACACACACACATCAAAGCATCGAACATTCTCTGAACATTGAGGAAACGTTCCATTGTATCGTTCTTCAGACATTATGGGATGTTACTTTTTAATGTTCTTAAATGACCAGATAGCTTTGAACAAACGTTCTCCTAAGGTTTCCCAGAGCGTTCCCAGGTAAGCAGATGTGTGTGTGTGTGTGTTCCTCAGGCGAGAGAGATGTGATTCTCGAGGTGAAGCTTCAGGCGGAGGCGGCGAACGCTTCGCTACAGAAAGCACTGCAGCGTTTGGAGGATTATCGCCTCAAGCTGGACCAATCGTTCTCTGCGGTCGGCTCGGCCAACATTAGCCGCCGGAGCGCCAGCCAACTGGTCAGAGACTCTGAGGAGACCGGTGCGTGCTCTCTCTCTCTCTCTCTCTCTCTCTCTCTCTCTCTCTCTCTCTCTCTCTCGCTCTCTCTCTCTCTCTTCATGTGTGTGTGTCTGTCTCGCCTCTCAGCCAACGCCGTCACATCCAAACTGAGCGAGGCTCACCTGAAGGCGGAGCGGCTGTTCGACCGGCTGAAGCCTCTGCAGACGCTGGGCGAGAACCTGAGCAGAAACCTGTCGGAAATCCGAGAGCTGATCAATCAGGCCCGCAAACAGGCGGCGTCGGTGAGTCTCGGCCATGTGCCCTCCGACCCTCACACACACCAGGGTTGCCAGATTTTCACAACAAGACATACACAATGGCAACTCATGACTAGCCCAAAACAAGCCCAATCGCGGGGGGTGCATTCTGGGGGGTAAATATATGTTTTGTGCCAGGGTTCCCTGCTAAAATTAACATTTCCAGGGCTAAATATAACATGACTGGGGTCATTTCAACATGTGGACATGAAACTCTCACTCACACACACTCTCTCTCACACACACCCTCTCTCACACACACCCTCTCTCACACACACACTCTCTCACACACACCCTCGCTCACACACCCTGTCTTACACACCCTCGCTCACACACCCTGTCTTACACACTCTCGCTCACACACACTCTGATCTCTGCAGATTAAAGTGGCCGTCGCGGCCGACCGGGATTGTGTCCGAGCGTACAGACCGGAGGTGAAGTCCAGCAACTTCAACACACTCACACTGACCATGAAGACCAGCGAACCCGACAACCTGCTCTTCTACATGGGCAGCAGCGCCAGCGTACGTCACATGATCCACACTGGCACACACACTCTAATCTTTTTTTACATAATATGCATTTGGCAAAGGCTTATATCCAAAACGAATAACATTGCATTTAAGGTGCACATTGTGTAAGTTCTTACTTTCCCTGGGATTCGAACCCATGACCTTGGCGTTGCTCTATTGCTTGCGCTACGGGAAAGCTGTAGCTGTTTTTATACGTTACTGTAAGTCTCTGTTTAAATCCCATCAGGAGGATTTTATGGCTCTGGAAATGCGGCATGGGAAGGTGTCGTTCCTGTGGGATACGGGCTCCGGACACACCAAACTGGAGTATCCCGGCGTTCAGATCAACAACGACAAGTGGCACCGGATCAACGCCACGCGGTGTGTGTGAGCCTCGCACACTGATTAACACTGCACAAAATGCTCTTCTTACTCAGTATTTGTGTCTTGTTTCTAGTCTAAACATCTAAAAATTCTTAAAACAAGAAGTATTTACTACTCAAGCAAAAGTAATTGTCTTGTTTTGGGGAAAATAACTCAAAATGAAGAGAGTTTTTGCTTAAAATAAGATAAATAATCTGCCAATGGGGTGAGAAAAATAATCTTAATTCAAACAGAAAACAAGATTATTATTCAAAAAAAAAAAAAAACGAAGTCAGAAAAGCATTTTTTGCAGTGCAGCTCAGCTCTTCCGTCACACTCACACTCACACACACCCTGATCTCAGCTCTTCCGTCACACACACACTCACCCTGATCTCAGCTCTTCCGTCACACTCACACACACACACACCCTGATCTCAGCTCTTCCGTCACACACACACTCACCCTGATCTCAGCTCTTCCGTCACACTCACACACACACCCTGATCTCAGCTCTTCCGTCACACTCACACTCACACACACACCCTGATCTCAGCTCTTCCGTCACACTCACACACACACACACCCTGATCTCAGCTCTTCCGTCACACTCACACTCACCCTGATCTCAGCTCTTCCGTCACACTCACACACACACACACCCTGATCTCAGCTCTTCCGTCACACTCACACTCACCCTGATCTCAGCTCTTCCGTCACACACACACTCACCCTGATCTCAGCTCTTCCGTCACACTCACACACACACACACCCTGATCTCAGCTCTTCCGTCACACACACACTCACCCTGATCTCAGCTCTTCCGTCACACTCACACACACCCTGATCTCAGCTCTTCCGTCACACTCACACACACACCCTGATCTCAGCTCTTCCGTCACACTCACACTCACACACACACCCTGATCTCAGCTCTTCCGTCACACTCACACACACACACACCCTGATCTCAGCTCTTCCGTCACACTCACACTCACCCTGATCTCAGCTCTTCCGTCACACTCACACACACACCCTGATCTCAGCTCTTCCGTCACACTCACACTCACACACACACCCTGATCTCAGCTCTTCCGTCACACTCACACACACACACACACCCTGATCTCAGCTCTTCCGTCACACTCACACTCACCCTGATCTCAGCTCTTCCGTCACACTCACACACACACTCACCCTGATCTCAGCTCTTCCGTCACACTCACACACACACCCTGATCTCAGCTCTTCCGTCACACTCACACTCACACACACACCCTGATCTCAGCTCTTCCGTCACACTCACACTCACACACACACCCTGATCTCAGCTCTTCCGTCACACTCACACTCACACACACACCCTGATCTCAGCTCTTCCGTCACACTCACACTCACACACACACCCTGATCTCAGCTCTTCCGTCACACTCACACTCACACTCACACACACACCCTGATCTCAGCTCTTCCGTCACACTCACACTCACACACACACCCTGATCTCAGCTCTTCTGTCACACACACTGATCTCAGCTCAGCTCTCTGTCTCTCTCTCACACACACACACACACACGCACACACACACACACACACACACACACACACACACACACACACACACACACACACACACACACACTGATCTCATCTCAGCTCTTCCGTCTCTCACACACACACACACGTTTGTTTTTGTGAGATATGGGGACATTCCATAGGCGTAATGGTTTTTATACTGTACAAACCGTATTTTCTATCCCCTTACACTGCCCCTATCCCTAAACCTACCCATCACACACACACACACACACACACACACACACACACACACACACACACACACTGCCCCTAAACCTACCCATCACAGGAAACATTCTGCATTTTTACTTTCTCATAAAAACTCCTCCTGTGTGATTTATAAGCCTTTTGTAAAGTGGGGCCATGGGTAATGTCCTCATATTTCACCCTCTCCTGTAATACCTGTGTCATACCCATGGCATTATACACATTTGGGTCCTCATATGTCACAAAAACATGCCCACACACACACACTGACCTCATCTCAGCTCTTCCGTCACACAAACACACACACACAAACACTGACCTCATCTCAGCTCTTCCGTCTCACAAACACACACACACACACACACACACACCCTGACGTCTGTCCGTCTGCTGCAGGTTTGGGAGGCAGGGCAGCCTGAGCATCCAGCAGCTGGACTCGGAGCCTCTTCCCACCATCAGGACCGCAGCGTCCGGATCCTCCAGCGTGATGGACGTCAGCAGATCCACATGGCTGTTCGTCGGCGGGCTCGGCGGTCAGATCAAGGTTCACTTTTTTTATTAATCAGACACTTTATACACACACATAAACGCCCTACATATATTACCAAAGCAGGCAGCCCTACATATGTCATACTGCAGGACAGTTTGGTCGCAAGCAGCTCCGTCTGCAACTAAACAAACTGGTTCACCATAATCCAGCAACACACACCATGGGTTAAAAGCCATCCGCCATCACCATCGTCTTGTCCGTGGGAAATATATTTTACTAAGCTTTGAAAGCTTTAGTGATTTATGTTTTTTAAAATTACTTTTTAAATGTATTTATAATTTAGCACCTGAGCCACTTAGTACATTTGTTCAAATACAGAGCAGCAAAATATTTACTAGAAGTACTTAAATCATATCTGCATAACAGCAAACACTGCAGGACGAGCTTCAGCCTTTACTGTCCAGAGCTGCAAGCGTTAGAATTCATTACCATTGGACATTAGGACTATATCTGACTTCAGGAAGTTCACATCCAAGTTCATCATATCCAAAGTTCAGTTTTGAATATTCTGCTCTAATCTGACCTCTGAGCTCTGAGCTGTGCGGTGTCCAGAATAATAATCCTCCACGGTGTGTTAATAGGCCAGAGCAGAACTGAGTCTGGTTTCTCTAAGGTTTATTTTTCTCCATCATGCCCTGATGGAGTTTGGGTTCCTTTGGTCGCCTTTGGCTTGGCTTGCTCAGTTGGGGACACTAACATTATGATCAGAGTTATTCAACTAAATATACAAATAACATTAATGAATGAGGTCTTATTTAATTCTATAAACTATAATACTGATCTGCCAACATTGTCACTCTATGATAAATTAAAATAAGCTGATAACATCACTGTTTACTTCAGAACGACTGTACAGCCAAATCTAATTCTGCTGCAGTATTGTCCTGTTTAACACTGAAGCTGCTCTGACACAATCGGCGCTGGAGAAGAGCGATAGAAATAAAGATGAGTGATTGATTCTAACGACACGCGAGGCGATAAGATTCCAGCGGAAAACAACTTGTCTGTCCTAACAAGACACGACGCCACTACGAGATGCAACTAATCAATCAAAAACCACAGCCAATCAGAACAGCGAGTGGGCGGGCTCTAGCGGCAAGTGCACGGCACCAGAGATTAATCTTGACGGCACTCGCAAGCCCATGAGTCAAGATCAGAACTACACACA
>NC_090195.1:764864-824864 GCF_024679245.1 Pseudorasbora parva
AGTTCCAGCCTGCTTTAAGCCTTTATCTATCGCTGCTAAATGTTGAGAATGAATGCTGAAAGGGTTAGTTCAGCCAAAGATGAACCCAAGCCTCTGATTTACTCACCCTCAGGTCATTATAGGTGTTTATGACATTCTTCTGTCAGACAAATACAATCAGAGTTATATTTAAAAAGTCCAGGCTAACGTTAATCCCAGCAGTAGTTGGAGCTGTTTCTGAAGTCCATTAAATGCAGCTGTCCGTCAAATAACGTGCTCCACACGACTCCGATGGGTTAATAGAGCCTTCTGATTCCAATCGATGCGTTTGTGTCAGAAAAATATCCATATTTAAAACGTTATGAAGGAAACCCGCCTAGAAGTCTTCCATTGTAACCCCGGGTGGTTAAGTGTTTAACAGCCACAAGATGGCGCCAGCGTTAAGCACAGAAGTAGAACCGGTCACCGCTTGAATGCGGGATTGACCAATCAGAATCAAGTATCTCACAGAGCCGTGCAATCATATATAACATAATTGCTTTCCCAAAACGGTAACAACCTTCAGATATTTTTTCCAGTTGGTTTCCTGGCTCACCACATTGCATCTTCTTTTTCTGTCAGTCATGCTTCTTCTGTATGTCATTTTGAAGCACGTTCTCAAAGTCAGCACACATTTGATACATAATGGTGTCTTTACATAAAGCTTATTTTGCATTAAATTCAATAATAAAATCTTCTACATTTACAGCCGCTCCTGCTCGTGATGCTCGTGTCCGGATTGGTGGAGGTACATGTGGGCGTGGCCGAGGGCGGAGCCAAGCACAGAGTCATTATCCAACCACAGAACGGCTCCTTCAGTGATGGACAGGAGCATTCGCTCATCCTGCAGAGGAGCAAGAGGTGTGTGTGTGTGTGGGTGAGTCGGTGGGTGGGTGAGTGAGTCGGTGGGTGGGTGAGTCGGTGGGTGAGTGAGTGAGTCGGTGGGTGGGTGAGTGAGTCGGTGGGTGAGTGAGTCGGTGGGTGGGTGGGTGAGTCGGTGGGTGGGTGGGTGAGTCGGTGGGTGGGTGAGTGAGTCGGTGGGTGGGTGAGTCGGTGGGTGAGTGAGTGAGTCGGTGGGTGGGTGAGTGAGTCGGTGAGTGAGTGAGTGAGTCGGTGGGTGGGTGGGTGAGTCGGTGGGTGGGTGAGTCGGTGGGTGGGTGGGTGAGTGAGTCGGTGGGTGGGTGAGTGAGTCGGTGTGTGGGTGAGTGAGTCGGTGGGTGGGTGAGTGAGTCGGTGGGTGAGTGAGTGAGTGAGTGGGTGGGTGAGTGAGTCGGTGAGTGAGTGAGTGAGTCGGTGGGTGGGTGGGTGAGTCGGTGGGTGGGTGGGTGAGTGAGTCGGTGGGTGGGTGGGTGAGTGAGTCGGTGGGTGGGTGAGTGAGTCGGTGTGTGGGTGAGTGAGTCGGTGGGTGGGTGAGTGAGTCGGTGGGTGAGTGAGTGAGTGGGTGGGTGAGTGAGTCGGTGGGTGGGTGAGTGAGTCGGTGGGTGGGTGAGTGAGTGAGTGGGTGGGTGAGTGAGTCGGTGGGTGGGTGAGTGAGTCGGTGTGTGGGTGAGTGAGTCGGTGGGTGGGTGAGTGAGTCGGTGGGTGGGTGAGTGAGTCGGTGGGTGAGTGAGTGAGTGAGTGGGTGGGTGAGTGAGTCGGTGAGTGAGTGAGTGAGTCGGTGGGTGAGTGAGTGAGTCGGTGGGTGAGTGAGTGAGTCGGTGGGTGGGTGAGTGAGTCGGTGGGTGGGTGAGTGAGTCGGTGGGTGGGTGAGTGAGTCGGTGTGTGAGTGAGTGAGTGAGTGAGTGAGTGAGTGAGTGAGTGAGTGAGTGAGTGAGTGAGTGAGTGAGTGAGTGAGTGAGTGAGTGAGTCGGTGAGTGAGTGAGTCGGTGAGTCGGTGAGTGAGTGAGTCGGTGAGTGAGTGAGTCGGTGAGTGAGTGAGTCGGTGGGTGAGTGAGTCGGTGAGTGAGTGAGTCGGTGAGTGAGTGAGTCGGTGAGTGAGTGAGTCGGTGAGTGAGTGAGTCGGTGAGTGAGTGAGTCGGTGAGTGAGTTAGTCGGTGGGTGAGTGAGTCGGTGGGTGAGTGAGTCGGTGGGTGAGTGAGTGAGTGAGTGAGTGTGTGTGGTTTCTTCATCTCTGTGTCTCTGCTCAGGTCCATCTCAGTGCAGGTGGATGAGCAGACTCGGGTGTTGCTGAAGCTGAGCTCGTCTGCAGATAAAGCTCCGGCTCTGAGTCGGCTCTTCATCGGCGGCGCTCCTGCAGGAGAGGCTTCGGGATCCAGCGGCTCCTTCTACGGCTGCATCAGGAACACAGCAGTGGACGGCATGTGAGTCACACACACACACACACACACACACACACTGCCCTTAAACCTACCCATCACACACACACTGCCCCTAAACCTACCCATCACACACACACACACACACACTGCCCCTAAACCTACCCATCACAGGAAACATTCTGCATTTTTACTTTCTCATAAAAACTCCTCCTGTGTGATTTATAAGCCTTTTGTAAAGTGGGGCCATGGGTAATGTCCTCATATTTCACCCTCTCCTGTAATACCTGTGTCATACCCATGGCATTACACACATCTGTGTCCTCATATGTCACAAAAACATGCCTACACACACACCTTTAGCTACTTTACAAACAGTAATCCAGCAGTGTCACTGTACTGTGAGAGTGTGTGTGTGAGTGAATAAGAAACAGTATAGAGTATAATGTGAATGAGATGGTCTAATGTGTGTGTGTGTGTCAGGTTGTTGGATCTGTCGGCTGCTCTGCTCTATGAGGGCGTTGACATGGACAGCTGCTTACTGGAGGAGAGACCAAAGCGTGAGCTTCTACCTGACGAGGTGGAGGCGGAGCCGACCTCTGACCCCTCCACACGTCCCCTGTCACCTGCAGCGGAGCTGAGCGCGCTCACACCGGGCAGCACCAGCGTGAGTCACTCACACTCACACACACACACACACACGGAAACATTCTGCATTTTTACATTTTCAGAAAAACATAATTTAGTATGTTTATAAATCAATTTACATGGTAGAGACATTTGGTCAATGTAATATAAACAAGTACACACACACACACACACACACACACACTCCTTCAGACACGTGAAGGATCAGGAATGTGGAAATGTTTATAAATATTTCATGCAGTTCAAACATATTTATATTCATACATCACATCCGTCTCTGACGTTGAGTTTTTATTCCTCATTATGAGATCGAGAGTGTGTGTGTGTGTGTGAGTGTGTAAGTGTGTGTGTTGATGCACTTTATAACGCTCATGTGGAAGCTCAGCTTGTGGTGATGATTTATTGTTTTATTCAAAATATTCCATGCATGTGATTGTGACAGGTGTGTGTGCGTAAGACGTGACATTCTTCAGATAGCACTGAGTTTCTGTAAACACGCACTCATCTGAAACAGCTGAAGAATGTCACGTCTCATACACACACACTTACACTGAACTCCTCTTCCTCAGTGTGTGTCCGCGGACCAAACCGACAGCATCCCAGAATCCCATCAGTTCGGCCTGACCCGACACAGTCACATGATCATAGGCTTCAAGAACAAGACCGTCAGAACCAGGTACAGCTGTAAGAGTGTGTGTGTGTGTGTGTGTGTGTGTGTGTGTGTGTGTGTGTGTGTGTGTGTGTGTGTGTGTGTGTGTGTGTGTGTGTATGTGTGGAGATTAGAGAGACACTCACTCACACAGACACTCACTCAAACCCAGACAGACACACACACATTTAGATTTTATTCTCAACAAAACAAGAATTTTTTTTTCCCGTTTTACTGATCTAGTAAATGCATCTTGATTTTAGGAATTGTTAAATATTTAGACTGGAAACAAGACAGAATGACGTAAGAAGAGCATTTTGTGCAGTGTAAAAGCGTAAACAAGCACAACCCCTCCACATAAACCACACCCCTCCACACAAACCACGCCCCTCCACACAAACCACGCCCCTCCACATAAACCACACCCCTCCACACAAACCACGCCCCTCCACATAAACCACACCCCTCCACATAAACCACACCCCTCCACACAAACCACGCCCCTCCACATAAACCACACCCCTCCACACAAACCACGCCCCTCCACATAAACCACACCCCTCCACATAAACCACGCCCCTCCACACAAACCACGCCCCTCCACATAAACCATGCCCCATCAGCCTAAACCACGCCCCTCCACATAAACCATGCCCCATCAGCCTAAACCACGCCCCTCCACATAAACCACGCCCTCTGCATAAACCACGCCCCGTCAGCCTAAACGCCCCTCCACATAAACCACGCCCCATCAGCCTAAACCACGCCCTGTCAGCCTAAACAACGCCCCTCCACATAAACCACGCCCCGTCAGCCTAAACAACGCCCCATCAGCCTAAACCACGCCCCGTCAGCCTAAACAACGCCCCTCCACATAAACCACGCCCCGTCAGCCTAAACAACGTCCCTCCACATAAACCACGCCCCGTCAGCCTAAACAACGCCCCTCCACATAAACCACGCCCCGTCAGCCTAAACAACGCCCCTCCACATAAACCACGCCCCGTCAGCCTAAACAACGTCCCTCCACATAAACCACGCCCCGTCAGCCTTAACAACGCCCCTCCACATAAACCACGCCCCGTCAGCCTAAACAACGCCCCATCAGCCTAAACCACGCCCTGTCAGCCTAAACCACGCCCTGTCAGCCTAAACCACGCCCTGTCAGTCTAAACCACGCCCCATCAGCCTAAACCACGCCCTCTGCATAAACCACTCCTCGTCAGCCTAAACCACGCCCCTTCACATAAACCACGCCCCGTCTGCCTAAACCACGCCCTCTGCATAAACCACACCCCCTCTGCCACGGTCATATTTTGTACTACTTTCGTTAGAGTTCACCCAAAAATGAAAATTGCCATCATTTACTCATCCTCATGTTGTTCCAAACCTGTATGAGTTTCTTTCTTCTGCTGAACACAAAAGAATATATTTTGAAGTATGTTTGTAAAAAAACACCCATTGACTGCCATAGTATTTCATTCCCGACTATGGTAGTCAGTGGTTGCTCTATCTGCTTGCTGAAATGTGTATTTATTTATAGCATTCAGTATTTGTTTATTTATGTATTTCTGTTATTTCCAGAAGTCCAGAAATGTTAGGCCTATGTTTTCAGGCACTTTGCACAGACTTCACAATGTCTTGAATAAAAAAATAAAAATATATATTTCTACACTAAGCTATCGTAGATCAAATTGTGGCAATGAATGGGACTATTTCAGAATTACTATATCATGATACCATCGATATGATGGACAAAATTGTATTGTAGTTATGAGTAGCCTACACCATGTCCTATGCTATTATTCTTGCTTTACTAAAGGCTGCGACGTGTCCTCCTTAGTTTTTGGTGTTATGAAAATGGCCACCCTACTATGATCACTGCTGTAATCCATTAGTGTTGAGATGAGTGTGTGAAGCACAGATTGTAACGTGTGTGTGTGTGTGTGTGTCAGTTTCGTGGTGAAGCTGTCCGTGCGGACGTTCTCTCGCAGTGGCGTTCTCTTCTACATGGCTAATGCTAACCAGCAGGATTACGCGGTTCTGCAGCTGCAGGCCGGACGTCTCATGATGTCATGTGACCTGGGCAAAGGACCGGCCAATGCCGCGCTGACCGCTGACGACATCATCAGTGACGGACTCTGGCACACCGTGAGTCATTATTACACATGCACACACTCACACACCTCCATACACACACTCACCTAAAGGATTATTAGGAGCACCTGTTCATTTCTCATTAATGCAGTTATCTAATCAGCCAATCACATGGCAGTTGCTTCAGTGCATTTAGGGGTGTGGTCCTGGTCAAGACAATCTCCTGAACTCCAAACTGAATGTCAGAATGGGAAAGAAAGGTGATTTAAGCCGTTTTGAGCGTGGCATGGTTGTTGGTGCCAGACGGGCCGGTCTGAGTATTTCACAATCTGCTCAGTTACTGGGATTTACACACACAACCATTTCTAGGGTTTACAAAGAATGGTGTGAAAAGGGAAGAGCATCCAGTCTGCAGCAGTCCTGTGGGAGAAAATGCCTTGTTGATGCTCGAGGTCAGAGGAGAATGGGCCGACTGATTCAAGCTGATAGAAGAGCAACTTTGACTGAAATAACCACTCGTTACAACCGAGGTATGCAGCAAAGCATTTGTGAAGACACAACACACACCACCTTGAGGCGGATGGGCTACACCAGCAGAAGACCCCACCGGGGACCACTCATCTCCACTACAAACAGGAAAAAGAGGCGACAATCTGCACGAGCTCAACAAAATTGGCCAGTTGAAGACTGGAGAAATGATGCCTGGTCTGATGAGTCTCTATTTCTGTTGAGACGTTCAGATGGTAGAGTCAGAATTTGGCGTAAACAGAATGAGAACATGGACCCATCATGCCTTGTTCCCACTGTGCAGGCTGGTGGTGGTGGTGTAATGGTGTGGGGGATGTTTTCTTGGCACACTTTAGGCCCCTTAATGCCAATTGGGCATCATTTAAATGCCACGGCCTACCTGAGCATTGTTTCTGACCATGTCCATCCCTTTATGACCACCATGTGCCCATCCTCTGATGGCTACTTCCAGCAGGATAATGCACCATGTCACAAAGCTCCAATCATTTCAGATTGGTTTCTTGAACATGCCAATGAGTTGACTGAACTAAAATGGCCGCCACAGTCCCCAGATCTCAACCCAATAGAGCATCTTTGGGATGTGGTGGAACGGGAGCTTCGTGCCCTGGATGTGCATCCCACAAATCTCCATCAACTGCAAGATGCTCTCCTATCAATATGGGCCGACATTTCTAAAGAATGCTTTCAGCAGCTTGTTGATCAATGCCACAGAGAATTAAGGCAGTTCTGAAGGAGAAAGGGTCAAACACAGTATTAGTGTGTGCTCCTAATAATCCTTTAGGTGAGAGTATATCGGGTCGCTAATGACCCGAGGAGTGTAACAGTGTAAGTTTATGTTCTTCTGCACAACAATAAATATATCTGATTGGGTGCAATTGACCTTAATTCCACACGGGGGCGATGTCAATAAACAATGATGGTGACGTTGTGTGTGTCTGTGTGCGTGCACGTGTGTGTGTGCATTTGTGTTTGTGTGTGCGCGTGTTTGTGTCTGTCTGTGTTTGTGTATGTGTACGTTTGCGTTTGTGTGTGTATGTACGTTTGTGTCTGTGTGTATATGTGTACGTTTGTGTGTCTGTCTGTGTGTATATGTGTACGTCTGTGTGTGTGTGTGCGTGCGTGCGTGTGTGTGTGCGTGCATGTGTGTGTGCAGGTGAGGGCAGAGTTCAGTAAGAAGTCAGTGATGGTCAGTGTGGATGGCAGAGACTCTGAGCGCGTCTCCACTAAAGGACACACACTGGACGTGGAGGGCAAGCTTTACCTCGGAGGACTTCCTGCCACTTACACCGCCAGGAGGATCGGAAACGTAACGCATGTTTTCATATAAAGGCATTTGGAGAGGTGTGTGGTGTAGAGTGTGTGTGTGATAACGTGTGTGTCTGCGTGTGTGGTTCCCCAGGTCACACACAGTCTGGCGGCGTGTCTGCAGGACGTGACTCTGAATGGGGTTCGGCTGGAGCTCGGCCGGGCTCTGGAGGCTCATGAGACGAGCTCCTGCTTCAGCCGCGCTCAGGACGGAACCTTCTTTAGCGGAGGCGGATACGCAGCATTCAGTGAGCACACACACCCACACACACATGCAAACACACTCTTGCACCCTCGCACACACACACTCTCACTCACTCACTCACTCACTCACTCACTCACACACACACACACACTCCCTCAATCATTTATCATAATTGAATGTCAATGTTGTCCTTTGTCCTAATTGCTAGCGTCATTATTTCAACTTTAACATTTTTGTTTATAATACTTATATATATTTTTAATCTCATTGACTTGTCATAATTGTAACTGTGCTGACCGCTGTGTGTGCTGCAGTGAAGGAGGGCTATAATGTGGGCTCGGACCTGACGGTGAGTTTGGACTTCCGCTCCACGGCGCCGGACGGGGTTCTGCTGGGCATCAGCAGCACTAAAGTGGACGCCATCGGCCTGGAGCTGCTGAACGGACAGGTCAGTAAGGTTCTGCTGCAGCGACCCGCGGACCGGTTCTGACGCTCTCGACCGCTTCTGACGTTCTGACCCGCTTCCGACGCTCTCGACCCGCTTCCGACGCTCTCGGCCGCTTCCGACGCTCTCGACCCGCTTCCGACGCTCTCGACCCGCTTCCGACGCTCTCGACCCGCTTCCGACGCTCTCGACCCGCTTCCGACGCTCTCGGCCGCTTCCGACGCTCTCGACCCGCTTCCGACGCTCTCGACCCGCTTCCGACGCTCTCGACCCGCTTCCGACGCTCTCGACCCGCTTCCGACGCTCTCGACCCGCTTCTGACGCTCTCGACCCGCTTCCGACGCTCTCGACCCGCTTCCGACGCTCTCGACCCCGCTTCTGACGCTCTCGACCCGCTTCTGACGCTCTCGAGCCGCTTCTGACGCTCTCGACCGCTTCTGACGCTCTCGACCCGCTTCTGACGCTCTCGAGCCGCTTCTGACGCTCTCGACCGCTTCCGACGCTCTCGACCCCGCTTCTGACGCTCTCGACCCGCTTCTGACGCTCTCGAGCCGCTTCTGACGCTCTCGAGCCGCTTCTGACGCTCTCGACCGCTTCTGACGCTCTCGACCCGCTTCTGACGCTCTCGACCGCTTCTGACGCTCTCGACCCGCTTCCGACGCTCTCGACCCGCTTCCGACGCTCTCGACCCGCTTCCGACGCTCTCGACCCGCTTCTGACGCTCTCGACCCGCTTCTGACGCTCTCGACCCGCTTCCGACGCTCTCGACCCGCTTCCGACGCTCTCGACCCGCTTCCGACGCTCTCGACCCGCTTCCGACGCTCTCGACCCGCTTCTGACGCTCTCGACCGCTTCTGACGCTCTCGACCGCTTCTGACGTTCTGACCCGCTTCTGACGCTCTCGAGCCGCTTCTGATGCTCTCGACCCGCTTCTGACGCTCTCGACCGCTTCTGATGCTCTCGACCCGCTTCTGACGCTGTCGACCCGCTTCTGACGCTCTCGACCCGCTCTCGACCGCTTCTGACGCTCTCGAGCCGCTTCTGACGCTCTCGAGCCGCTTCTGACGCTCTCGACCCGCTTCCGACGCTCTCGACCCGCTTCCGACGCTCTCGACCCGCTTCCGACGCTCTCGACCCGCTTCTGACGCTCTCGACCGCTTCTGACGCTCTCGACCGCTTCTGACGTTCTGACCCGCTTCTGACGCTCTCGAGCCGCTTCTGACGCTCTCGAGCCGCTTCTGACGCTCTCGACCCGCTCTCGACCGCTTCTGACGCTCTCGAGCCGCTTCTGACGCTCTGACGCTCTCGAGCCGCTTCTGACGCTCTCGAGCCGCTTCTGACGCTCTCGAGCCGCTTCTGACGCTCTCGAGCCGCTTCTGACGCTCTCGAGCCGCTTCTGACGCTCTCGACCCGCTCTCGACCGCTTCTGACGCTCTCGACCGCTTCTGACGCTCTCGACCGCTTCTGACGCTCTGACGCTCTCGAGCCGCTTCTGACGCTCTCGAGCCGCTTCTGACGCTCTGACGCTCTCGAGCCGCTTCTGACGCTCTCGAGCCGCTTCTGACGCTCTCGACCGCTTCTGACGCTCTCGACCCGCTTCTGACGCTCTCGACCCGCTTCTGACGCTCTCGAGCCGCTTCTGACGCTCTCGACCCGCTCTCGACCGCTTCTGACGCTCTCGACCCGCTCTCGACCGCTTCTGACGCTCTCGACCGCTTCTGACGCTCTGACGCTCTCGAGCCGCTTCTGACGCTCTCGAGCCGCTTCTGACGCTCTCGAGCCGCTTCTGACGCTCTCGAGCCGCTTCTGACGCTCTCGACCGCTTCTGACGCTCTCGAGCCGCTTCTGACGCTCTCGACCCGCTTCTGACGTTCTGACCCGCTTCTGACGCTCTCGAGCCGCTTCTGACGCTCTCGAGCCGCTTCTGACGCTCTCGACCCGCTTCTGACGCTCTCGACCGCTTCTGACGCTCTCGACCCGCTTCTGACGCTCTCGACCCGCTTCTGACGCTCTCGAGCCGCTTCTGACGCTCTCGACCCGCTCTCGACCGCTTCTGACGCTCTCGACCCGCTCTCGACCGCTTCTGACGCTCTCGAGCCGCTTCTGACGCTCTGACGCTCTCGAGCCGCTTCTGACGCTCTCGAGCCGCTTCTGACGCTCTCGACCGCTTCTGACGCTCTCGACCGCTTCTGACGCTCTCGACCGCTTCTGACGCTCTCGACCGCTTCTGACGCTCTCGAGCCGCTTCTGACGCTCTGACGCTCTCGAGCCGCTTCTGACGCTCTCGAGCCGCTTCTGACGCTCTCGACCGCTTCTGACGCTCTCGACCGCTTCTGACGCTCTGACGCTCTCGAGCCGCTTCTGACGCTCTCGAGCCGCTTCTGACGCTCTCGACCGCTTCTGACGCTCTCGACCGCTTCTGACGTTCTGACCCGCTTCTGACGCTCTCGAGCCGCTTCTGATGCTCTCGACCCGCTTCTGATGCTCTCGACCCGCTTCTGACGCTCTCTAACCGGTTCTGACACTCTTGATCCGGTTCTTACCCGCTTCTGACGCTCTCAACCCGGATCTAATGATCCCGATCCGGTTCTGACGCTCCTGACCCGGCTCTGACGCTCTATAACCGGTTTTGACACTCAATCCGGTTCTGACCCGCTTCTGACCCGGCTCTGGCACTCTATAACCGGTTCTGACACTCTCAATCCGGTTCTGACCCGCTTCTGACACTCTCGACCCGGATCTAATGCTTCCGACCCGGTTCTGACGCTCTCTAACCGGCTCTGGCACTCTCGATCCGGTTCTTACCCGCTTCTGGCGCTCTCGACCCGGATCTAATGCTACCGATGCGGTTCTGACGCTCCCGACCCGCTTCTGACGCTCTAAATCCGGTTCTGACCCGCTTCTGACGCTCTGACCCGGCTCTGACGTTCTCTAACTGGTTCTGACGCTCTCGATCTGGTTCTGACCCGTCTCAGGTGGTGTTTAACGTGAATAACGGCGCGGGCCGCATCAGCGTGAGCAGCCGGATCAGCAGCGGGTCTGTGTGTGACGGCCGCTGGCGGACTCTAGTGGCCCGGAAGCAGAAGCACAGCCTCAGTCTGACCGTCGACGGAGTGACTCTGACCACAGAGAACCCATACTCATCCTCCACCTCAGCAGAGACCAAGAACCCCATCTATGTGGGCGGACATCCAGGTGTGTGTGTGTGTGTGTGTGTGTGAGTGAGTGAGTGAGTGAGTGAGTGTGTGTGTGTGTGTGTGTGTGGCTGTCAGTCATCCATCAGTCGTGATGTTGTATAACTGCATAACTCTTCTGCTGTACCTGACTGTGTGTGTGTGTGTGTGTGTGTCTCAGCTGAAGTGAAGCAGAACTGCCTGAGCTCCAGAGAGTCGTTCCGCGGCTGCATGAGGAACCTGCGAGTCTTCAAGGGTCACGTGACGGACCATCTGGACTTCAGCTCCGCGTTTACACACACACACGTCTTCCCTCACTCCTGCCCTGCATGACCTCCGACCTCTGGAGTGTGTGTGACCTCTGACCCGACGCTCAGTGACACTTCACAATAAGGCCACGTCTCTTAACATGACTTTAGTTTGGGGTTTTACCGCTAGTCAAGATCTAGTTGTTGATTTTTAGTTTACGGAGCATTAACGACACGCTTGATTTTACACAATTTGAATATCTAAGATTAATGTTTTTATGACTTTATCACGAGTATGACTGTCATTTTTTACTTTTAATGTCATAATTGACGATCATTTGTATCATAGTTTTGACTTTGTGATAATTTCAACTTTTTTATCATTATTGACTAATGTCAATTCCATCATTTGTATCATATTTGACCGTCATAAATGTTTGTTTTGTCAGTCAAAGTAGACAAAAGTCTAAATTAACAAATCGATTATGAAAGTTAAAACTGTCATAGTTTTTAGTTTTTTGAAATCATGACGGATGTCATTAGTCTATTATTTCTATCATAATTTTGACAAAATTATGGCAATTGAAATTATCACCAAAAAATGATGACAGTCATAATTATGACTTTTTGTCGTCATTGACTTTATATATCATATCAAATTACTTTTTGTCATTCAATTATGACAAAAAGTCCAAATTATGTCATAAAAAGGCAATAACAAAAAGTCCTTATTACACAATTCAATTATGACAAAAAGTCATTTTTTTAGTCAAATTGTCATTATTTAGTCAAAAAGTCAAATTGTCATAATGTTTAGCTTTTTTAAATCATGACGTATGTCTTTAGTCTATCATTTGTATCATAATTTTGACAAACAAAATTGTGGCATTTGAAATGATCACCAAAAAATGAGTGACTTTATATGCATTAAAAATGACAAAAAGTCTGAATTATGACAAGTCAGTTATGATGAAAGTTATTTAGACTTTTTGCTGATCATTTCAATTGTCTTTTATGTCATAAATTTGTCATTATTACTTATTTTTAAAAGTTTAAATTGACAATTCTTTTTATGATTTTTTTCATAATTTTGACTTTTTGTTTTAGTTGACTTTACATATCATAAATGACTTCATAGACTGACTTATGTTTAGAGTTAATTATGACAAAAAGTTTTCATTTTTACTTTGTTATAAATAACTTTTAGGTAATCATTTGATTTATGTCTTAATATCGTCTCGTCTCATATTGGACTTTTTTTTAATCATCATTGATTTGATTGAAAAATGACAAAAGAAATGACGACACAGTTTAAATTGACAATTTTGAGTTATAATTGTCTGTCCTAAATCTTTCTCATAAATATGACCTTCAGTGCGTCACGTTTGACTTGTCATAACTCAGAAGCAGCGGCTGATGGAAATATGATTTATGATGACCGAAAGCTTTACAGATGTTGTGTAGATTTGATGCGTGTTAATAAAACACGAGTAGTGTGTAAGTCGAGTGTCGCTCGTGTTCGTGATGATGAAACTCGCCAACATTCCTGCACTATCTGGAACATTCCGACACACACACACACACACACTGAGGTTTGACGTGTTTTAATGAGCTGTAGTTTCAGCTTGACTCCTCAACTCTACAATACGGCCACATCTTCATAACACTCAGAAAACCCCATTGGCAGATTATTTATCTTATTTTAAGCAAAAACTCTCTTCATTTTGAGTTATTTTCCCCAAAACAAGACAATTACTTTTGCTTGTATAGTAAATACTTCTTGCTTTAAGAGTTTTTAGATGTTTGGACGAGAAACAAGACAAAAATACTGAGTAAGAAGAGCATTTTTTGCAGTGAAGCGGTCACTGAGCGATAACTCTGATGCTCAAACTCAGCTGGCAACGTCAAATATAAAAATCAGGAGCTCGTTTCAGTGCATCATACATAAAAAGAATAACACAAACACACATTCAGAGCATCAGAGAGAACATACTGATGTGTTATTGGCAGAGAATGAACTAAATCATCGGCTCACACCGCAAAAAACGCTCTTCTTATTTAGTGTTTTCTTCTTCTTTCCAGTCTAAATATCTAACAATTCTTAAATCAAGATGATTTACTAGATCCGTAAAACCACAGAAGATATTTATTCTTGTTTTGTTGAAAATAAAATCTAAATGAAGTGAGTTTTTGCTTCAAACAGGCCAAATGATCTGCCAATGGGGTGAGGAGAATAATCTGATTTCTGTTCGGAAACAAGAAACAAGATTTAAATCAGAAATCAGATTATTTTTCTCACCCCATTGGCAGATCATTTCGCCTGTTTAAAGCAAAAACTCTCTTCATTTAGATATTTTCAACAAGAGACCATATCTTCTGTGGTTTTACTGATCTACTAAATGCATCTTGATTTAAGAACTGTTAGATATTTGGACTGGAAACGAGACGGAGTCAGAAGAGCGTTGTTCGCAGTGCGCTCCAGTGGATGGTATTGGCGTTAATATTCATTTGAGGTCATATTTACCTGTGCAGCTCAATCATATTTTAGTACCATTACATGACATTATTCCAGCATATTTAAAACAAACATTATCTGTTTATGTTTTTGATCAACACCATTCTCATTCATTTGAACATTTAAACGTAAGCATAAGATGTGTTTTTATTTGCCGTAATGTCTTTTTGTGGTGAATATGAGCGGCTCGCAGGTTTCAGTTCACATGGCTTCATCACAAACATGCGGATATAAACAATACAAAATAATTATCATACAGCAGGATAAATTAGTGGTATAAATATTTTATGTACATGCTCTTTTTTTACACTGGCCAGTGATGGAAACATGCTTCTGTCCAGGACGGTCACAGTTTTGGCACCGAGCAAACTCAATGACCAGCATTGAAGAGCGCCACAGGGGTCAACTTCAGCGTTTGACCTCTGACCTCCGGCAGCACTTGGCGTTAAACACACACACTCTGGTCAGCGTGACTTTAACACCCATTCGCAGTGAGGGTTAGCGCGGTAAACGTCCAGTAAAAGTGCGTCCGGATCCAGGCAGCGTTCTCCTGCAGAGAGCCGAGCGTTCTTCAGATTAATGCGAGGATTATTCGTTAAAGCGATAGTTCAGCCATAAATGAGCCTGATGTTGATCTGCTGACCCCAGGGCATCATAGGTGTGTGTGTTTCTTCAGGAGAACACTAATGAAGATTTTTAACTCAACCGTTGCTGTGTGTCGGTCATAATGATGTGAATGGGGAACAATTCTATGAGCGCAAAACAAACATGCTTAGACACACACACACACACACACACCCTGCTGCTCCTGACGACACACTGATGTCTTAAGACACGAACCGATCGGTTTCTGAGAGAAACACTACAGTATTGATGATATTTTATATAGGGATGTTAACCGATGACCGTTTGACCCATGGTTGACCGTATCAACGTTAACCGATTAAAGTTGTCGGTTAAAAAAAGTGATCTCTAAATTAGTCTATTACAGACAGTGGACTAAACGCTTCTACAGTTAGCATCTCATTCCAGAATCTTTTTGTGTGAAGTGAACAAATCCCTCACACTCAATTTTTCATAACTCGCCTGTTTGTACTTAATAAACCAATAAAAACATTTGGTCACGGCGTTTGACACTCGAAACACTGGAGGTTAGAGCCGGGGCAGACGACCGTATGAAGCGTCATTCCGCATAAGATGGGCTTACATTCAGAAGTATATTACATCTGCATTACAGCGGAAACACATAAGGTGTTGATCGTCTTTCTTTATTATTGTCAGCACTACCTCGAACTAAAGCGGCGTCTCTTCAGAGCGGTCATTTTCTTAAATCAGCCACGGCAATGATTCAGATGAGCTTCTTACGCTAGACAAACGCCTTCATTTTCAACGCGATCAGCTTGTGCCCAAACCATCTCGAAACTAATGAGCCATTGTCCTCCGATTACAAACAAGCTCCTCGGCGGCGCGTTTGCGGGACTCGTGTTTCGCGCTGTGGGGGATTTTAGAAAAGTGACGTGAGTGGAAGGGAGGCAGCGGCGCCGGGACAGAGTGTGTGTGTGTGTGTGTGTGTGTGTGTGAGCGGCAGAGAGATCATAGAGAGATGCGACAGAGTTGCGAAATTGCAGGCGCAGCAATATCATAAATACTGTTGAGTTTCTCACAGAAACCGATCGGTTCGTGTCTTAAGACATCAGTGTGTCGTCACAAGCAGCAGGGTGTGTGTGTGTGTGTGTGTGTGTGTGTGTGTTGTCTAAGCATGTTTGTTTTGCTCTCATAGAATTGTTCCCCATTCACATCATTATGACCGACACACAGCAACGGTTGAGTTAAAAATCTTCATCTGTGTTCTCCTGAAGAAACACACACACCAATGATGCCCTGGGGGTCAGCAGATCAACATCAGGCTCATTTATGGCTGAACTATCGCTTTAATAATCAATAATATGAGTGATGATACTCAACTTACCGATGTTTCCTCCCACCTCGAACAAAAACTGCCTCTGTCGTCGACTAGCGCTTCGCCCGCCGCGCCTGCAAACCACAGTGATTGGCTAACATTAGCAGAAGTCGACAAACTACACAACTCCATTACTAGAGTAACAGCACTGCTGGTCAAATATTACTACGTCACAAGTGAAAGTTGCTAAAACAGATTTTTACTGGAGTAAAAGTACAGAAGTATTTGTTTTCTAAAGTACTTCAGTATCAGAAGTAAATGTCCTTCTTTATGTCGCCGCATTATTGTATTATAGTTGTATAAATGCACATTATGCCATCATGGTTTAAGCCAGTCAGTGACGCTCCATCTGACACACTAGCAGACGACTAACTTAAACTCATTTAAATACTTGTAGAAAAGTTACAAAGCTGCTGTCACTTTAAGGCCGAATGCACGGATCCAATACACTGACACACATCTGATATTCTCACACTGTTTACTCTTCTCTTTCTCTGACGTTTACATTTTTGAACATTTTATGAGATATGCATCAAGTGCACAAGCCAAATTAACTAATCTTTAATCTTTTCAGAAAACTGAAATGTGTCTCCGGTATAACTGTGCTGAGGAACCGTCCTCTTCCATTTTGCTATAAACTGATCAGTGTTCAAAAATTGTTGTGAAACTTCACATGACGCTACACGAGTGATTATTACTGATTACCGTCTGCAAAAGAGAAGAAAAAAATCATCACTGACTTTCAAAGCTGCGACAGAAACGACTTTCCACTTCGAGGACCTTGATAGAAATGTAGTGGAGTAAAGAGGACGATATTTGTCTTTCAGATGGAGTGAAGTTAAAGTCAGAAGTTTACAGAAAAAATAATACTCCAGTAAAGCACAGAGACTCAAACAGTGAACTTCAATACAGGACTCGAGTACATGAGCTGAGGGACGGTCCAGATCTGGTCATTGGTCGGTTGAGTCATGTGACCGGTGTGTGATGAGGTCACTAACCCGTTTTCGACGTCGAAGCGTGCCATGATGTCTCTGGCCTTCATCTCGCTGTTCAGCTGAATCGCCATGGAAACCTTGGCGTGTAGTGGCGCGTGAACACGGATGACGCCGTCACGAAGATCCGTAACCTGAGGAACACGGACAGAGACTTTATTACATCATCACTACTGCTATTTTAGGTAGTTCTCGTCCTCTACGGAAGCCCGTTTACGCCACTAAATAAAAAAATTAAAAGAGTGATTGTGACTTATCTCAGAATTCTGACTTTATTTCTCAGTCAGAATTGTGACTATATCCCGCAATTGTGAGAAAAAAGTCAGAATTCTGAGATAAAAAGTCGCAATTACTCTTTTAATTTTTGGTATTTAGTGGCAGAAACGGGCTTCCATAGGTCCTCTGATTGGACAAGAACCAAAACTGGGAATGTTTACCACCAGTAGGCGGAGCCAAATTACGTCTTTAGCATCAGTGTTGGGGAAAGTTACTTTGAAAAGTAATGCATTACAATATGCGTTACTCTGTTAAAAAGTAACTGATTGTGTTACTTAGTTACTTTTTAAGAAAAGTAATGCGTTACATTACTTTTGCATTATTTTTTCCCACCTGGGCTAGGCTTGTTTATATATATATATATATATAAAGTTCTACTTTTGAGCAAATGTAAAGACCCTTTCACCCCAAAAGTAGATAATACGCCTCAGGCAACACTTACTTCCCCAATAAAAACACACACGTTTTTTTTGGATATGGTTTAACTGAATCATTAAAGGTCAGCAGCAATACATCGGTTAATAAACTGAGATTGAATGCATAAACATATTTAATTTATTTAACATTTAATTATTGGAGGTGTGCATGGTTTTCTGATTTTGTATTTCACAGATTTTATTAATTTTGAGGAATACTGAATTGTGTTTTGTTCTTCGTGCAAATGAGATTAGTAATGCACGCTAGAACTACAATAACCATCATGTTAACTCACGACTTCACACTTACGATCATTTATCTCAACATGGGGACAGAAGATGTGTCAGTCAGTCAATAAATGAGAAAACAAAGTAACTTGCGCTACTTATTTGAAAAAGTAACTCCGATATGTTGTTGTAAATTTTAAAAGTAATGCATTACTTTACTAGTTACTTGAGAAAGTAATCTGATTACGTAACTCAAGTTACTTGTAATGAGTACCCCCGACTGCTGAGCATTCCTTCAGCTGATTAGTTCAAAAACTAAAGGTGTTGAAATGATTTTAATAATAATTTTATTATATATATATATGTATATATAAAAAATGTGGATTTTTTAAATCATTATTATTTTTTGAACCACTGTCGAGTACTGCGACGTTGAGGAAATTACGCGCCATTTTCATTCAAATCATCCCAGCGCCGGTCATGTGAACGCTACGTTACTGTATTTAAAGATGTTCCTCAGCGGTCATGGCTACTATTTTATGAATTTATGACTGGACCAGGAGGATAAAAGCTGTAAAAGACGAAGGTTTCTTTCATACTCAAAACAATATTTTAGGCTACTACTGTAACAAGCCCGTGCCATCGTTGCTAGTTCTAAAGTGACTTCACGTAACGTTAACGGGGTGAAGTAATCCATCTTGAAATAATTTAAGATCCATCCGAACGGATTTGTATCGTCTGGCGTCTGTTGAGTTATCGGTCGTTATTAACACATAACGCGTTTAGATTCCACTATCGTAAACATGAGTTGGACGGACGTCGCGTGATGGCGCTCGCAGTCAAAAATATATAAGATAACGTTCAATATTTATAATATAATACAAGTAAAACCCTTATGCCACATTCGAGCGCTCACGTCAGTGCATCCGCCATCTTGGAACAGTCAATATTTCGGATGCTGTCGTCGCAGTAAAAACTGCTATATTAGAAACAATGTTTTCATAATAATGTTAACGCGATGTTTTCATAATAATGTTAACACGATGTTTTCATAATAATGTTAACACGATGTTTTCATCAGCCGAACAACTTTGAGCTCAAATATGTGCTTTCAAATACGTCCCTCTGCGATTGAGTTTAGATAGTTCAACAACACATTCGTGTTCATGGAAGTGTTTTAGCATATTTTAGATATTCTTTATAAATATTTTATTTGTACATACACACATTATATAAACAAACTTTTTATGTTTGATGCAATTAATACATTTGGCAGCACTAGTTTTTATGTTTTCCATTTCATTTTTTAAATTGTAGTTAGTAAAGTTTTTGAGTGCATTTGTGTTTTATAAATGTCTATTATGTTATTTTTTATTCAACTTATTTCACTTAAAGTGGCCTAATGTTTTATTTGAGTTAACTTTAATCCCATGAGCACTCACTTCGCTGCGGTCTCGGTCCTTCTCCATGTTCCACCTCCTCAGTAATCGGAGTTTGCTTTTCTCTGAAGTCGGCGTTTTCTTGCCCAGGGCGGCTTCGTTCATTTTTCTGACCTGAGCGATCAGGAAACACGGGACCTGTGGATGCGAATAACAGACGTGACAATCTGTGAACTGCGTCTGTTATGCTTTTTTGGTTATTGCTTTTCATAATGTAAAAGCAGGTGTTTTATGGGCCCGGATGCTCACCGTCCACAGCAGGTCCTGATGGGTAATGAGGAGACGTACGAGTTGGGCGGCCGTAATGGCTCCCTGCATCTCCTCATGCTTGGCGTTCTTCCCGCGAAAAGTGAAGAGATTTGGAGCTACAATCATGGAGACGTTCCACAAACTCATGCGGTTCTTCTCCTCGTACGCCACCACCTTTCGCAGGAACTCCAGAAGAGCCTGATAACACACACCATCAGGCTTCATATTACTACAGAAGAAATACTAACAAACTCCAAACAGGAAGTTTCGCTGGAAAGTTCAGTCGAGCTTCATTCCCTGTGAGCCGAAACCGTGACCTTGGCGTTTGAGCTCTGGGGTAAATACGTCTCGATTGCATCTGTCCTGAGTTTTCAGCTGATTTCAGCAGGAACTGATTCAGCGCTGAATCTCAACATGAGAATATGGGCACAAAACATGACGTCAAACAGGCCTGATTCTCTCTCGCGTCTCTATTCAGGCATCCTGTGAGACTGTGTGTGTGTGTGTGTGTGTGTGTGTGTGTGTGTGTGTGTGTGTGTGTGTGTGTGTCCTTGTTTATATTAAACTGTGGGGACCAAATGTCCCCATAAGGATAGTAGGACCTGAGATCACCAGCCAGCGGTCCCCACTTTTCAAAAGGCTTATAAATCACACAGGAGGAGTTTTTATGAGAAAGTAAAAATGCAGAATGTTTCCTGTGATGGGTAGGTTTAGGGGCAGTGTGTGTGTGTGTGTGTGTGTGAGAGAGAGAGAGAGAGAGAGAGAGAGAGAGAGAGGTAGGTTTAGGAGCAGGGGCAGGGGCAGTGTAGGGGGATAGAATGTACAGTTTATACGGTATGTAAACCATTACGTCTATGGAAAGTCCCCACAAAAATAGTGAACCAGACGCGTGTGTGTGTGTGTGTGTGTGTGTGTGTGTGTGTGTGTGTGTGTTTTTCATCACAGTTTCATGCCTCTCGTCCAACCGGTTCATCAACTTTACCTGAGAGCATAATTTAAATACTTCACATACACTCTCTAAACAGAGACACTGACTCGTACTGTTTCATACACTGATCAGGCATAACATTACAAACTAATATTGTGCTGACCCATCTCTGATGGACTCCTCTAGACCCCTGAAGGTGTGCTGTGGTATCTGGCATCAAGATGTTAGCAGCAGATCCTTTAAGTCCTGTAAGTTGCGAGGTGAAGCCTCGGATCGGACTTGTTTGTTCGGCTCATCCCACAGATGCTCGATTGGATTGAGATCTGGGGAATCTGGAGGCCGAGTCGACGCCTCAAACTGGTCGTTGTGCTCCTCAAACCATTCCTGAAGCATTTGTGCTTTGTGTCAGGAGCATTATCCTGCTGGAAGAGCCACAGCCACCAGAATACCGTTTCCATCAAAGGCTGAACATGGTCTCAGCAATGCTTAGGTAGGTGGAGCGTGTCAAAGGAACATCCACATGGATGGAGGACCCAAGGTTTCCCAGCAGAACATTGGCCAAAGCATCACACTGCCTCCGCCGGCTCGCCTTCTTCCCATAGTGCATCCTGGGGCCATGTGTTCCTCAGGTAAACCACACACACACACACACACACACACACACACCCGAGAACCAACAGAACCAGCATTAACTTCTGGAGCAGTTTGAGCTCCAGTAGCTGGTCTGTTTGATCGGACCCCACGGGCCAGCCTTCGCTCCCCACGGTCATCAATGAGCCTTGGCCGCCCATGACCCTGTGGCCGGTTCTCCACTGGTCCTTCCTTGGAGCACTTTTGATAGATACTGACCACTGCAGACCGGGAACAGCCCACAAGAGCTGCAGTTTTGGAGATGCTCTGACCCAGTCGTCTAGCCGTCACAATCTGGCCATTGTCAAAAATCATATTTCTCGTTTTATAATCCTTTTTGTTGTTGTAATTTTTACTTGATTCTCATGATCCTGGACAACCTGGATACTATTTCATATACGTATTAATTTATTGGCTATTGTGAGTAAAAGCTAATTCTTAAAAACACAATCTAGAAAAACAGCTGCTTTAAACGACAAATGACTGAGTTGATCATCTTCAGAAACCGTGTGAGGAGATGAACAGACCTTCAGCGTGTCTCTGTTGGCTTCAGGAAGCAGCATGATGAGAAGATGAAGAGCCTGGATCTGATGTTTGGGTGATGAGATACCTGACGGACGGACAGAGAAAGAGATGAGTGATGGGATGCACCGCAAAAAATGCTCTTCTAACTCAGTATTTTTGTCTCGTTTCTAGTCCAAACATCTAAAAATTCTTAAAACAAGAAGTATTTACTAGACAAGCAAACGTAATTGACTTGTTTTGGGGAAAAATAACTAAAAATGAAGAGAGTTTTTGCTTAAAATAAGATAAATAATCTGCCAATGGGGTAAAGGGTCCTGCACACCGTGCGATTTTTCGAAATCCTTTGTGAATGTCCCTTGTCAGACATGATCCCTGATGTAAGTCGTGTCACACTGTAAGATCTCAGTGGTTATTAATGTCAGACTGTACGATGGTCAAGGCGCGCTAAAAACGGACGCACGCAAGAAAACTCGTCTGGAGTTTTATATCATCAATGAATGACGCGTTGGCTGACGGTGAGCTGCGTTACACGCGGGACTGAAATGGAGGCTACAGAGAAATCTTTAGCGCTCATTATGGTCATAGTTTGTCTTGAAAAACCGAGATATTTGAGGGTCGTCGTAGGAGAAGTCACACTGCAGGATTGTGTGCCAAATCTTCTGACACTGCCAGAATTCGTCTGAGGTAAAATTTGATCGCAGCGCTCATTAATCGGCTGAACATGTCAAACTAACGACCGAAGACGTCAGATTTTAGCCGAGGATCAGAGGAATCTTTTAGGGCCCCACTTTATATTAGGTGGCCTTAAGTACTGTACTTGCATCAAAAAATAAGTACAATGTACTTACTGTGTTCAGATTGTACTGCAAAGCACTTCTGCTTAAATTGTGGTGGATACGGGTTGAGTTAGGCACAGGTGTAGTTTAAGGGTTGAGTTAGGCACAGGTGTAGTTTAAGGGTTGAGTTAGGCACAGGTGTAGTTTAAGGGTTGAGTTAGGCACAGGTGTAGTTTAAGGGTTGAGTTAGGCACAGGTGTAGTTTAAGGGTTGAGTTAGGCACAGGTGTAGTTTAAGGGTTGAGTTAGGGACAGGTGTAGTTTAAGGGTTGAGTTAGGCACAGGTGTAGTTTAAGGGTTGAGTTAGGCACAGGTGTAGTTTAAGGGTTGAGTTAGGCACAGGTGTAGTTTAAGGGTTGAGTTAGGGACAGGTGTAGTTTAAGGGTTGAGTTAAGCACAGGTGTAGTTTAAGGGTTGAGTTAGGGACAGGTGTAGTTTAAGGGTTGAGTTAAGCACAGGTGTAGTTTAAGGGTTGAGTTAGGCACAGGTGTAGTTTAAGGGTTGAGTTAGGCACAGGTGTAGTTTAAGGGTTGAGTTAGGCACAGGTGTAGTTTAAGGGTTGAGTTAGGCACAGGTGTAGTTTAAGGGTTGAGTTAGGGACAGGTGTAGTTTAAGGGTTGAGTTAGGCACAGGTGTAGTTTAAGGGTTGAGTTAGGCACAGGTGTAGTTTAAGGGTTGAGTTAGGCACAGGTGTAGTTTAAGGGTTGAGTTAGGGACAGGTGTAGTTTAAGGGTTGAGTTAAGCACAGGTGTAGTTTAAGGGTTGAGTTAGGCACAGGTGTAGTTTAAGGGTTGAGTTAGGCACAGGTGTAGTTTAAGGGTTGAGTTAGGCACAGGTGTAGTTTAAGGGTTGAGTTAGGCACAGGTGTAGTTTAAGGGTTGAGTTAGGGACAGGTGTAGTTTAAGGGTTGAGTTAGGCACAGGTGTAGTTTAAGGGTTGAGTTAGGCACAGGTGTAGTTTAAGGGTTGAGTTAGGCACAGGTGTAGTTTAAGGGTTGAGTTAGGGACAGGTGTAGTTTAAGGGTTGAGTTAGGCACAGGTGTAGTTTAAGGGTTGAGTTAGGCACAGGTGTAGTTTAAGGGTTGAGTTAGGCACAGGTGTAGTTTAAGGGTTGAGTTAGGCACAGGTGTAGTTTAAGGGTTGAGTTAGGCACAGGTGTAGTTTAAGGGTTGAGTTAAGCACAGGTGTAGTTTAAGGGTTGAGTTAGGCACAGGTGTAGTTTAAGGGTTGAGTTAGGCACAGGTGTAGTTTAAGGGTTGAGTTAGGCACAGGTGTAGTTTAAGGGTTGAGTTAGGCACAGGTGTAGTTTAAGGGTTGAGTTAGGGACAGGTGTAGTTTAAGGGTTGAGTTAGGCACAGGTGTAGTTTAAGGGTTGAGTTAGGCACAGGTGTAGTTTAAGGGTTGAGTTAGGCACAGGTGTAGTTTAAGGGTTGAGTTAGGGACAGGTGTAGTTTAAGGGTTGAGTTAAGCACAGGTGTAGTTTAAGGGTTGAGTTAGGGACAGGTGTAGTTTAAGGGTTGAGTTAGGGACTGGTGTAGTTTAAGGGTTGAGTTAGGGACAGGTGTAGTTTAAGGGTTGAGTTAGGGACTGGTGTAGTTTAAGGGTTGAGTTAGGGACAGGTGTAGTTTAAGGGTTGAGTTAGGCACAGGTGTAGTTTAAGGGTTGAGTTAGGCACAGGTGTAGTTTAAGGGTTGAGTTAGGCACAGGTGTAGTTTAAGGGTTGAGTTAGGCACAGGTGTAGTTTAAGGGTTGAGTTAGGGACAGGTGTAGTTTAAGGGTTGAGTTAGGCACAGGTGTAGTTTAAGGGTTGAGTTAGGGACAGGTGTAGTTTAAGGGTTGAGTTAGGCACAGGTGTAGTTTAAGGGTTGAGTTAGGGACAGGTGTAGTTTAAGGGTTGAGTTAGGCACAGGTGTAGTTTAAGGGTTGAGTTAGGGACAGGTGTAGTTTAAGGGTTGAGTTAGGCACAGGTGTAGTTTAAGGGTTGAGTTAGGGATAGGTGTAGTTTAAGGGTTGAGTTAGGCACAGGTGTAGTTTAAGGGTTGAGTTAGGCACAGGTGTAGTTTAAGGGTTGAGTTAGGCACAGGTGTAGTTTAAGGGTTGAGTTAGGCACAGGTGTAGTTTAAGGGTTGAGTTAAGCACAGGTGTAGTTTAAGGGTTGAGTTAGGCACAGGTGTAGTTTAAGGGTTGAGTTAGGCACAGGTGTAGTTTAAGGGTTGAGTTAGGCACAGGTGTAGTTTAAGGGTTGAGTTAAGCACAGGTGTAGTTTAAGGGTTGAGTTAGGCACAGGTGTAGTTTAAGGGTTGAGTTAGGCACAGGTGTAGTTTAAGGGTTGAGTTAGGCACAGGTGTAGTTTAAGGGTTGAGTTAGGCACAGGTGTAGTTTAAGGGTTGAGTTAGGCACAGGTGTAGTTTAAGGGTTGAGTTAGGCACAGGTGTAGTTTAAGGGTTGAGTTAGGCACAGGTGTAGTTTAAGGGTTGAGTTAGGCACAGGTGTAGTTTAAGGGTTGAGTTAGGCACAGGTGTAGTTTAAGGGTTGAGTTAGGCACAGGTGTAGTTTAAGGGTTGAGTTAGGCACAGGTGTAGTTTAAGGGTTGAGTTAGGCACAGGTGTAGTTTAAGGGTTGAGTTAGGCACAGGTGTAGTTTAAGGGTTGAGTTAGGCACAGGTGTAGTTTAAGGGTTGAGTTAAGCACAGGTGTAGTTTAAGGGTTGAGTTAGGCACAGGTGTAGTTTAAGGGTTGAGTTAGGCACAGGTGTAGTTTAAGGGTTGAGTTAGGGACAGGTGTAGTTTAAGGGTTGAGTTAGGCACAGGTGTAGTTTAAGGGTTGAGTTAGGCACAGGTGTAGTTTAAGGGTTGAGTTAGGCACAGGTGTAGTTTAAGGGTTGAGTTAGGGACAGGTGTAGTTTAAGGGTTGAGTTAGGCACAGGTGTAGTTTAAGGGTAGGGTGAGGTGTAAGGGAAGTGCCAACTGTGTAATTACAAATGTAACTACAGAAATTAATTACAGACGTAATGCAGTATGCAGGTATTTTTTAAATGTAAGTACAATGTAAAAACATGTATGTGCACAATAAGTGCATTGTATCAAATTAGTAATTAAAATGTTAGTACGTAGTAGTTAAGGCCACCTAATATAAAGTGGGTCCTCTTTTAGGATTTGCTAAATTTGTCTCAGACGGCCAAATCGCAGTGTGGAGCCGAAATAATCTTAATTCAAACAGAAACAAGATTATTACCCCATTGGCAGATTATTTTGCTTATTTTAATCAAAAACTCTTAATTTTGAGTTATCTCTTCCCAAAACCAGACAACAATTTTTAATTGTCTAGTAAACACTTCTTGTTTTAAGAAGTTGTAGATGTTTAGACCAGAAACAAGACAAAAATACTGAGTAAGAAAAGCATTTTTTTGCAGTGATGGTCGCATGTGGGTGTTCAGACTCACTCTGAGCGGCTGTGAAAGCCGGCAGGTGTTGTTGGGTCAGCAGAGGATAAGGCAGCTCGCGGATGAACATCTTCAACAAACCCGCCGCGTCGTTCTGGCGGACCTCCTCCCAGTCGAAGCGATCCTCGTAGAACTTCAACTCCAGCTCCTGACGCAGGTGCTGTGGAGGACATCACAATACACAGTCAGGAGCTCCACTAAACAACACTGAGGTCTGCTGAATTAAAGCTGGGATCAGTGGGAGAAATCCAGGTCAGATGGTTTACGGATGCGTCACTGGGCCACAATACTGGAGCGGGCCGGGTTGATCTGGAATGTGGATGGAATATTTACCTTCACTCTGGATGCTGATCCCGGAACCCTGAGGATTCCCTCCGTCTGTAACCCCGTCTGCTCCAGTTTAGACAACAGCTGAAAACACAAGCACAATCGTTATCACACAAACACACATGCTGGGTATTAACATGCTTTCTGGACTTTTACTACAGTAACACCATGTTTTCCAAACTTTTACTACAGTAACATGTTTTCCAAACTTTTACTACAGTAACACCATGTTTTCCCAACTTTTACTACAGTTACACCATGTTTTTCAAACTTGTACTACAGTAACACCATGTTTTCCAGACTTTTACTACAGTAACACCATGTTTTTCAAACTTGTACTACAGTAACACCATGTTTTCCAAACTTTTACTACAGTAACACCATGTTTTCCAAACTTTTACTACAGTAACACCATGTTTTCCCGACTTTTACTACAGTAACACCATGTTTTCCCGACTTTTACTACAGTAACACCATGTTTTCCAAACTTTTACTACAGTAACACCATGTTTTCCCGACTTTTACTACAGTAACACCATGTTTTCCAAACTTTTACTACAGTAACACCATGTTTTCCCGACTTTTACTACAGTAACACCATGTTTTCCCGACTTTTACTACAGTAACAACGTGTTTTCCCGACTTTTACTACAGTAACACCGTGTTTTCCCGACTTTTAGTACAGTAACACCATGTTTTCCCGACTTTTACTACAGTAACACCATGTTTTCCAAACTTTTACTACAGTAACACCATGTTTTCCCGACTTTTACTACAGTAACACCATGTTTTCCAAACTTTTACTACAGTAACACCATGTTTTCCCGACTTTTACTACAGTAACACCATGTTTTCCCGACTTTTACTAAAGTAACAACATGTTTTCCGGACTTTTACTACAGTAACAACATGTTTTCCCGACTTTTACTACAGTAACACCATGTTTTCCCGACTTTTACTAAAGTAACAACATGTTTTCCGGACTTTTACTACAGTAACAACATGTTTTCCCGACTTTTACTACAGTAACAACATGTTTTCCAGACTTTTACTACAGTAACATGTTTTCCGGACTTTTACTACAGTAACATGTTTTCCGGACTTTTACTACAGTAACATGTTTTCCGGACTTTTACTACAGTAACACCATGTTTTCCAAACTTGTACTACAGTAACACCATGTTTTCCAAACTTTTACTACAGTAAAACCATGTTTTCCAAACTTTTACTACAGTAACACCATGTTTTCCAAACTTTTACTACAGTAACACCATGTTTTCCCGACTTTTACTACAGTAACACCATGTTTTCCAAACTGTTACTACAGTAACACCATGTTTTCACATCTTTTACTACAGTAACACCATGTTTTCCAAACTTTTACTACAGTAACACCATGTTTTCCAAACTTTTACTACAGTAACACCATGTTTTCCCGACTTTTACTACAGTAACACCATGTTTTCCAAACTTTTACTACAGTAACACCATGTTTTCCAGACTTTTACTACAGTAACACCATGTTTTCCAGACTTTTACTACAGTAACACCATGTTTTCCAGACTTTTACTACAGTAACACCATGTTTTCCCGACTTTTACTACAGTAACATGTTTTCCGGACTTTTACTACAGTAACATGTTTTCCGGACTTTTACTACAGTAACATGTTTTCCGGACTTTTACTACAGTAACATGTTTTCCGGACTTTTACTACAGTAACATGTTTTCCGGACTTTTACTAAAGTAACAACATGTTTTCCGGACTTTTACTAAAGTAACAGCATGTTTTCCGGACTTTACTAAAGTAACAACATGTTTTCCGGACTTTTACTAAAGTAACAACATGTTTTCCGGACTTTTACTACAGTAACATGTTTTCCGGACTTTTACTACAGTAACATGTTTTCCGGACTTTTACTACAGTAACATGTTTTCCGGACTTTTACTAAAGTAACAACATGTTTTCCGGACTTTTACTACAGTAACAACATGTTTTCCAGACTTTTACTACAGTAACAACATGTTTTCCGTAACAACCTGTTTTCTACAATAAAATCTTGTTTTTTGTAGGCATTTACTATGGAAACAGCACAGTGTTCTTTGAAACCGGTTGGAGTAGCTTGCAAAGAGTGTGTGTGTGTGCTGTTGTTTTCTGGCTGAGATGATTGAGATTCCAGCTCATTGAGACACACACACACACACACACACACACACACACACACACACAGAGTCTGTATCAGTCACTGATAAGCGCGTCAGGACTCCTCAGCTGTCTGTGCTGGATCTCCACCCGTATCTTCCCTTCAGGTCTCCAGTTGCTCAACACAAACACTGACAGAGTTGCAATGCGGGAAGAATCCCCAAACCCGAGCAGATTCACGGCCTCTATTTAAATCCAGTTTCCTCACTAAATCTCTCAAGCGCCTGAAGGGCTTCCAGTGAAACAATAAACGGCCTCCCTCATTCCACTTAAAAACAGAAACATCGAGGTCAAGACAGCCGTGTAAAACAAACCAGAGCACTTCTGGTCACCGCCTTTGTTTTTAGGAAAAGAGAGACGAGCGTGGGCCGCCAGGTCAGGTTAATGTGAGATAGCGAGCCTCGGATCCGTTCAAGGGAGGGAGACTGCAAAAAATGCTTTTCTCACTCAGTATTTTTGTCTTGTTTCTAGTCCAAACGTCTAAAAATTCTTAAAACAAGAAGCATTTACTAGACAAGACTTGTTTTGGGGAAAAATAACTCCAAATGAAGAGAGTTTTTGCTTAAAATAAGATAAATAATCTGCCAATGGGGTGAGAAAAATAATCTTGTTTTCTGTTTGAATTAAGATTATTTCTCTCACCCCATTGCCAGATTATTTATCTTATTTTAAGCAAAAACTCTCTTCATTTAGAGTTATTTTCCCCAAAACAAGACAATTTTTACTCATCTAGTAAATGTTTCTTAATGTAAGAATTTTTAGATATTTAGACTAAAAACAAAACAAAAATATTAAGTAAGAAAAGCATTTTTTGCAGTGATGCTGCCTTGAAACTTTCCAGAAAAGCCCTCACAATCTCGATCACAACATTCAAGCGTTTCTAAGAACGGAAGAGGGAAAGAAAAGCCACGTACCTTCCTGAACACCAGAGGAACTCTAGAGCCGGGGTATCTCTTCTGGTCGTTTTCCAGCAGAGTAGCCAGAGGAACGCCGAATATCCCGCTGTCTGTGGGAAGGAAAACTTAAAGGGTTAGTTCAGCCATAAATGTAAATTGTGTGATTAATTCCTCCTGTGGTTGGTCAGACCTCCGCTCATCTTCACACACAGATGAAGATATTAGTGTTGAAATCCGATGGCTCAGAAAGGCCTTCATTGACACCAATGTCATTTCCTCTCTCAAGACCCATAAAGGCACTAAAGACGTCGTTACAAAGCCCATCTCACTACAGCGGCTCTACAATCATTGATGAAGAGGCCAGAATAGAGTTAGTGCGCAAAAACACTAAATAACGACTTATATAATGATGGCCGATTTCAGAACAAAGCTTCGAACCGTTATGAGTCAGTGAATCGATTCATGATTCGGACCGTTATGAGTCAGTGAATCGATTCATGATTCGGATCTCCAAAGTCACGTGATTTCCATAGACAGTAAAAGAAATGGACAGAGCGACCCCATTAACTTCAACGGCGGAAATAAGTCAATTAGAAGCATCACTTCCTGATGGCGGAGCGAACTGCGCCGGCTCAGACTGAGCTTGAGGACGTAGTGTGTGTGTGTGTGTGTGTGTGAGGACGTAGATGTGACGTGAGCCTCCTGTCTGACAGCTGTAGGTCTTCTAGTAGTTGTGGAAAGTGAAATCTGAATCACGTTGTTTAAATGTTTTCTCCCGTTGCTTTTGGCTCACTATGGGCTTCTCCTCATTCTTCCCCCTTGACTTTATCAGACTTTATGTCTCCACGTCCCCCCGACGGTCTCATAGACAGTAAAGATTGCCTGCGAGCGTCTCCTCAGGTCTATACGGTAATTTCTCAACTGTGCGACAGAGTCGCGTTGGTTTTGACGCAATCGTTAGCCTATTTTTACAAAAACAGCTTCTGCGGGGCGATAGTGTAAGATACAAGGTAACGGAGCCTTTTATGCATTGTCGTGTTTCTTTAGAAATAAACAATGGACAAATGGAGTCTTTAAACGCCTCAGATGTAAAGTGATTCACTGTCAAAGTGACGCAGAAATGAATGGGAGTCAATGGGATGCTAACAGCAGGTGATGACTCAGGAACTCTATTCTGGCCTCTTCATCAATGATTGTAGAGCCGCTGTAGTGAGATGGGCTTTGTAACGACGTCTTTAGTAGGGCCCTATAAAATCCGTTTTATTTTTTCCCAAATTCCGTTTTTTCCATTTTAATTTTTGGGAATTCAGGTTTTTTTTACCCTTTACTGTTATTTTAGTCAAAAAAGAATGTGCTTTTAATGTTAATATAATAGAACATAAAATAAAAAATAAGAATGACCTTAAATTTATTGAGGTAACAAACATCACATTTACTTTTTAGGACAAATACTGCACTTCAAATATTAATGGTTATTAGCTTTAAACTTTCTGGTAAAATAAATTATAATAGTTTATATAAGTTAAAATGAAAGTGCTCCATTTGCTTTTTCTTTCAAGTAATTTTTTTTTAAAATAACTTAAAAAATTAAAAAGAATCATCTTTTACATACAGTACTATTAAGTAAAACATTTAAAGCTGAAAATGAACCTGAAAAAAATAACATTTCACCATGAAATAATGTAGTGAAATGTTCTGTGTTTAACAATCACCATTATGATATCCAGAGAATAAGAATAAAATACACGAAAACACAACACTGCCAGAAGTTTTTTCCCAACTTCAAAGGCCCTTTAAATGATTCAAACTAGAGGCTTATCTTAAATTTAAGGTTACTTTTATCATGTAAACTACCCATATACAGCATGTTATCTGCATGTGTTTGGAACAGAGGGGAACACGGTCGCATTTGCAGCAGATTAGTGCCTTTATGGGTCTTGAGAGAGGAAATGACATTGGTGTCAATGAAGGCCTTTCTGAGCCATCGGATTTCAACACTAATATCTTCATCTGTGTGTGAAGATGAGCGGAGGTCTGACGGCTGGCCAACCACAGGAGGAATTAATCACACTATTTACATTACTGGCGGAACTAACGCTTTAACAGCCTGTTTTACACAGATTGTGAGTCTGGATGTGACTGAGACGCACCTCGAGCTTTACTGCGCACCACACGGTTCCTCTTCATCTCGATGCCCAAGATGTCGTAGAAAGTTGTGAGCTCGATTAGAGAAATATAGCCAATCTTCCTGATGTCCTCGGACGACAGATCGCTCACTCGCGTCACACCCTGTCTGGGCTTCACCATCTGAAAACACTGAAGACCAGACCACAAACCTCATTACACCGCAGCATCTCATCTGACCTCGCTGTCCAGGGAAGATGCTTTCAGTAAATGGAGCATTTTTGTTTCAAGCTACAGAACGGTAAACACTGCCGGTAAAAGGCGCATAATAGAGACCCCATGAGATGATCAGAAAAATGCTCTTCTTAGCTAGTTTTTGTGTCTTGTTTCCAGTCTAAATATCTAAATATTCTTAAATCAAGAAGCATTTACTACATCAGTAAAACGACATAAGATATTTTTGCTTGTTTTGTTAAAAATAAAATAATTTTTAAAATGAAAACAGGCAAAATGATCTGCCAACGGGGTGAGAAAAATATTCTTATTTCTGTTTGGAAACAAGAAACAAGATTTCAATCAGAAATCAGATTATTTTTCTCACCCCATTGGCAGATCATTTTGCCTGTTTTAAGCAAAAACTCACTTCATTATGATTTTATTTTCAACAAAACAAGACAAATATCTTATGTCGCTTTACTGATCTAGTAAATGCATCTTGATTTAAGAATATTTAGATATTTAGACTGGAAACGAGACAAAATGACTGAGTAAGAAGAGCATTTTTTGCAGTGAACGTCGTTTGGGCCTGATATACATGTTTGGGCTCAGTCATTAATGCTTTTATTCAGCAAGGAAGCATTAAGTTGATCAAAAGTGACAGTAAAGACATTTATAATGTTACAAAATATATTTTTTTTAAATAAAGGCAGTTCTTTTGAACTTTCTATACATCAAAGATAAATAAACATTATAAAAAAAGTTTTCGACATTAATGACACCATGTTTTCCGGACTTTTACTACAGTAAAACCATTTTTTCCTAAATTTTACCAAACACCATCCAGTGACACTACAGTTGTTACTACAGTAACACCATGTTTTCCAAACTTTTACTACAGTATCACCATGTTTTTCGAACTTTTACTACAGTCACACCATGTTTTCTGAACTTTTACTACATTAACACCATGTTTTCCAAACCATGTTTTTCGAACTTTTACTACAGTCACACCATGTTTTCCAAACTTTTACTACAGTAACACCATGTTTTCCAGACTTTTACTACATTAACACCATGTTTTCCAGACTTTTACTACATTAACACCATGTTTTCCAGACTTTTACTACAGTAACACCATGTTTTCCAGACTTTTACTACAGTAACACCATGTTTTCCAGACTTTTACTACAGTAACACCATGTTTTCCAAACTTTTACTACAGTAACACCATGTTTTCCAAACTTTTACTACAGTAACACCATGTTTTCCAGACTTTTACTACAGTAACACCATGTTTTCCAGACTTTTACTACAGTAACACCATGTTTTCCAGACTTTTACTACAGTAACACCATGTTTTCCAAACTTTTACTACAGTAACACCATGTTTTCCAGACTTTTACTACAGTAACACCATGTTTTCCAGACTTTTACTACATTAACACCATGTTTTCCAGACTTTTACTACATTAACACCATGTTTTCCAGACTTTTACTACAGTAACACCATGTTTTCCAGACTTTTACTACAGTAACACCATGTTTTCCCGACTTTTACTACAGTAACATGTTTTCCAAACTTTTACTACAGTAACACCATGTTTTCCAAACTTTTACTACAGTAACACCATGTTTTCCAGACTTTTACTACAGTAGCATGTTTTCCAAACTTTTACTACAGTAACATCATGTTTTCCAGACTTTTACTACAGTAACACCATGTTTTCCAAACTTTTACTACAGTAACACCATGTTTTCACATCTTTTACTACAGTAACACCATGTTTTCCAGACTTACTACAGTAACACCATGTTTTCCAAACTTTTACTACAGTAACACCATGTTTTCCCGACTTTTACTACAGTAACATGTTTTCCAAACTTTTACTACAGTAACACCATGTTTTCCAAACTTTTACTACAGTAACACCATGTTTTCCAGACTTTTACTACAGTAGCATGTTTTCCAAACTTTTACTACAGTAACATCATGTTTTCCAGACTTTTACTACAGTAACACCATGTTTTCCAGACTTTTACTACAGTAACACCATGTTTTCACATCTTTTACTACAGTAACACCATGTTTTCCAGACTTACTACAGTAACACCATGTTTTCCAAACTTTTACTACAGTAACACCATGTTTTCTAGACTTTTACTACAGTAACACCATGTTTTCACATCTTTTACAACAGTAACACCATGTTTTCCAGACTTACTACAGTAACACCATGTTTTCCAGACTTTTACTACAGTAACACCATGTTTTCCAGACTTTTACTACAGTAACACCATGTTTTCACATCTTGTACTACAGTAACACCATGTTTTCCAGACTTACTACAGTAACACCATGTTTTCCAAACTTTTACTACAGTAACACCATGTTTTCCAGACTTTTACTACAGCAACATGTTTTCCAAACTTTTACTACAGTAACACCATGTTTTCCAGACTTTTACTACAGTAACACCATGTTTTCCAGACTTTTACTACAGTAACACCATGTTTTCCAGACTTTTACTACAGTAACACCATGTTTTCCAGACTTTTACTACAGTAACACCATGTTTTCCAAACCATGTTTTCCAGACTTTTACTACAGTAACACCATGTTTTCCAAAATTTTACTACAGTAACACCATGTTTTCCCGACTTTTACTACAGTAACACCATGTTTTCCAAACTTTTACTACAGTAACACCATGTTTTCCAGACTTTTACTACAGTAACACCATGTTTTCCAAACCATGTTTTCCAGACTTTTACTACAGTAACACCATGTTTTCCAAAATTTTACTACAGTCACACCATGTTTTCCAAACCATGTTTTCCAAACTTTTACTACAGTAACACCATGTTTTCCAAACTTTTACTACAGTAACACCATGTTTTCCAAACCATGTTTTCCCAAACTTTTACTACAGTAACACCATGTTTTCCAAACTTTTACTACAGTAACACCATGTTTTCCAGACTTTTACTACAGTAACACCATGTTTTCCAGACTTTTACTACAGTAACACCATGTTTTCCAAACTTTTACTACAGTAACACCATGTTTTCCAAACTTTTACTACAGTAACACCATGTTTTCCAAACCATGTTTTTCGAACTTTTACTACAGTAACACCATGTTTTATTGACATTTACTACAGTAAAAGCCACTCACACCAAATATAAGGTTAACTATGTTAGCATTTAATATCGTTATTATCGTTATTAATAAAAGCTCACATCCTCTGTCACTGCTCGTTAAACCAGGATTGATTCTGGTTGGCTCAAATGTAATGTCTAGAATCAGGATCGTTCCCACAGTATATAAGGCCCATGAGAGATGAAACGCACCGATAAATCCCTGTCGTCTCTCCGGATCCTCCTGCAATCTTGGCATTCGCGGCCCTTCCGATGCGCTCGCGCTCCTTCTGAATATGGCACGTCAAACGATAATGCGATGGGCTCTGAAGCGCTTGAGCCATTACTGTCCGACGGAGTGAAGATCGCACAGGCTGGAGGAACTGGAGACACAAAACATGAGATCATTACAAAACTAAACCACATTACGCCTCACCAAGGCCTCGTTTAATCCTGATATTTACATCAACACTGCAAAAAATGCTCTTCTTACTCAGTATTTTTGTCTTGTTTCCAGTCAAAATATCTAACAATTCTTACATTAAGAAACATTTACTAGACAAAATAAATACATGCATGTAATCTAAAGGAGCGTTGTCTGACCTTTAGGAGGATTCCACTGAGGCAGTTTGGGAGCTATCTGTCCGTTTGGAGAAATGGGAGGCGTCAGTTCCGACTGTAAGAGAACACAATGATCATCACACACGGATCCCGGAAGAGGTAAACATGTTCCAGTCGGATAAAATAACACATAATCAAGAACTGAGATAGGCCTTTCTACAGCACTTTAGAAAGGACATCACACACATGTCAGCAGGTGTGTGTGTGTGTGTGCTTGTTTTTGTGACATATGAGGACCCAAATGTGTATAATGCCATGGGTATGACACAGGTATTACAGGAGAGGGTGAAATATGAGGACATTACCCATGGCCCCACTTTACAAAAGGCTTATAAATCACACAGGAGGAGTTTTTATGAGAAAGTAAAAATGCAGAATGTTTCCTGTGATGGGTAGGTTTAGTGTGTGTGTGTGTGTGTGTGTGTGTGTGTGTGTGTGTGTGTGTGTGTGTGTGTGTGTGTGTGTGTGTAATATAGAGGATGTCCTGCTGAACACTGGACTTTTGTTGCACTATTTCGGTCCTTCATCTCTGAGATATTTCAGCTGTCAGAGCAGCTGACCGTGAATCACAACTGATTCACCCTCCAAACACACGTCTGCTATCTGTCTATGTGTGTGTGTGTGTGTGTGTGTCTGTCTATTAGGGATGCCACATTTCTCAATATAACATTGAACAGTTCGGTACGACATCCACGGTTCAAAACACCCTTGTGAATTGCACTTTTTTCGGTTTTGCATTTAAAGTGGATTTCTTTTGCCCCTTTTTTAAGATGTGACTCTGATGTCCCGAGAGTGTGTGTGTGAATTTCCGCTCATCAGATCATGTTTTACAGCATGTTAAAATTGCCATTTTTTGGGGGGTGAGCAAAAAGTTTTTGTGTGTCCCTTTAAATGCAAATCAGATGCTGCTCCCCGCCCCCTTTCAGAAAGAGGGCGGAGCTTCAAGAGCTCGTGCTCAGTTCGGACCGGACTCGGACGATAATGCCCACAGAGCCGGAGAATACCGTCTGGTTACCAAAATTCATCAAAATATCTTCTTCAGTGTTCAACAGAAGAAATGAATACAGGTTTGGAACAATAGAGTGAGTGAATAGTGAAAATATAAATTTTGAGGTGAACTGTCACTTTAAGACCTGCACGCATCTATACAGACACGCATCTGATTTTACCTTCACTTTATAACCAACGGAGTTATTATAAACCTATTTGAAAGTCCTGTTTGACGGGCTTCGAGCACGCTCAGAAAAGCTCATATTTAACCGGCAAGGCTTTAAAACATGCAAATAATGAACTTTCATGATGGTGAATAATAAATCGCCTCATCGGGTATTTTATTTATATCAGCGAGTAGACTCGCACACACACAAACCGAGACAATTCAGAGTGAAATAAAATGTGCGGAAATTAATTCATTATATTAATTGAAGGAGACATATTATGACAATCTGATTTTGTGATGTATAAGTGTTATAATCGTATCCCCAGTGCATCTACCAGACCAGTAAACGTGAAATAAAGATCAACCCCGTGTCTTTTATTTCTCTGTAAGCCTTCCTCTCAAGCCTGTGAAGAAACGCTCCAGATTTCTCTCCTCTTCTAATGTAGGAAGGGGACATATTATAATATCACCGCCCCTTAATCTGCATAAATCGCTCTTTATAATGCTTTATCGAAGTTGTTTTACGGATATAACGTTTATTAAGCACCGCTGAAAAGGCATAAGGTCTGTATACATTTGTTTTCTGCACTGCAAAAAATGCTATTCTTCCTCAGTATTTTTGTCTTGTTTCTAGTCAAAATATCTAACAATTCTTACATTAAGAAACATTTACTAGACAAGCAAAAGTAATTGTCTTGTTTTGGGGAAAAATAACTCAAAATGAAGAGAGTTTTTGCTTAAAATAAGATAAATAATCTGCCAATGGGGTGAGAAAAATAATCTTGTTTTCTGTTTGAATTAAGATTATTTTTCTCACCCCATTGGCAGATTATTTATCTTATTTTAAGCAAAAACTCTCTTCATTTTGAGCTATTTTCCCCAAAACAAGACAATTACTTTTGCTTGTCTAGTAAATGTTTCCTAATGTAAGAATTTTTAGATGTTTAGACTAGAAACAAGACAAAAATACTGAGTAAGAAAAGCATTTTTGCAGTGCATCCATCCATCCATCCATCCATCCATCTTCTGTCCATCCATCTATATACCTACCTACCTATCTATCGTCTGTCTGTTATATTATACATTTAGTGGGCATAAACCCCCGCCCATGCTCAGCTCCACCTCCACTTTCAAAAGCCACGCCCACATCTCAACCAATCATCAAATCACAGAAACAAGTCCCGTCCTGCATTCAGTCTTCTCTGATCAACCGGTCTGTACACTCGGCTGTAGGTCTCAGTAGGAAAGAGAAGGTCTGCCACATCTGGACTGCATCAGCTCCTCTCCTCAAACATGGCATGTTGATCTGGCATGTTGGGCGGCAGTGGCTCAGTGGTTCATGTAGGTTGTCTACAAACCGGAAGGTTGGTGGTTCGATCCCCGGTTCCACCTGACCAAGTGTCAAAGTGTCCATGAGCAAGACACCTAACCCCAGCTGCTCCGGACGAGCTGGATGGCGCCTTACATGGCTGACATCGCCGTCGGTGTATGAATGGGTGAATGTGAGGCAAAAATGTAAAGCGCTTTGGATGGCCATAGGGGTCTGTTAAAAGCGCTATATAAATGCAGTCCATTTACCATCTCAGTGTGTGTCGTCTCAGTAGGAAGGTTTGTCGTCCCATCTGCTGTCATGAGGCTATTTTTAACACGTCTGGGCTTCCCTCATGTGTTGCTGCTCATTATAATCTCGGTTATTTTGAGAAACATTCACACGCTGAACAAACGGCACAGCAGCTGCAGCAACAAATGACCAGGGGCCCGTTCTTCGGCCCTCGCTGAACACATCCGAGATGATTTGACGGATCCCAGATCTTTTAATCCTGATAACTGATCTCTGGCTAATTTGGTTCGTCAAACGATTGGATTGGATTAATATATCTGGATGAAGTTATCTGAGATCACTGCTCGTGTTCCCTGAAGAGGGCAGATGATCGATACTCGAAACCACGATCAGCAGCGATTGGCTGCCGTCAAGACGACGTAATGACATCATATAATTAAAAAAGACACCCGGCAAAAAACTTGTCAAAGAAAAAGAAAAAAAGAAGAAAAAAACGCCATTTTCTGGACCTTTATAAGGAAACGTCCAAACCAACAAAAGTTAGATAAATTAAACGTGCACTGTTTTGATGAACATGATTCCTAATTATTTATATTCACGATTTCATAATATTTGTACACACTTTACATTTTAATTTTAATGTTGTAATTTCATTTTTAATTAAATTTAAAGCAGATTTATGTGACAGTATTAATTAAAGTTTCTTAATCTCTTGCGCTGCATCCCATAATATCCGTCATCCCTCACATTAACACACGACGGAGATGAACTGCTCAATGTGTGTAAACCTCCAATACATCTATAAAGTCATCATTCCATCACAATTCACAAATACATCTCTCAATAAAGTGGCTGTGTCTATAGTATTATACACAACTTTTACACAACATTAAAATTAAAATAAAAAATTATTTTCAAAAAAACTTTTATATTTATCATTTTAAAGGTAAAGGTGCCCTAGAATGAAAAATTGAATTAACCTTGCCATAGTGAAATAATAAGAGTTCAGTCCATGGACATCACACACTGTGAGTCTCAGACACCATTGGGCTCCTCCTTCTGATGGAAATCTCGTAAATCAAAAGCACCACGGAAAAATAAGTGCTTCTCAACATAAACCCAACCGTGACGCAAGCGCTGGGGATCATTAATATGCACGTTACCATTTGCATCTGTCCAAACAAGCCGAATCTACTGATGGTCAACAAGACACTCGAAGATCGCAAACACGGCTCTCAGGACACTCGTTTGAGGTTTATTATAATCGCATACCACAACAAATCGCTCGTTTGTTCGGCACATTTCAAGCAAGCTTCGCTCCGCGTCTTAAACTGAAGAAAGGGGCGACTGTATTCCTGCAAGCAGTGAGCAGCGGTTTATCCACTTATTGACTGATTAAACACTTTCTGATTAAACTGAAAGTCTCTTAGAGAGACCGCATTGTCTAGATAACGCGAGATGCTAGTACAGTAACAATAGGACACTCCAAGTACCATACCAAACTAAATAGTGTGTCTAATGACAAAGGGGAATATTATTTTACAAAATACAACCGTAGATACTTTGGATACAGATCGTTCACTCGATCCTTCTAGCAAACGTCACCTTTTCCACCATATAAGTTAAAACGACAGTCAATGGAGATTGATGAAATGCAGCTTACTTGTTTATTAGTGTTTTCAGATCATCCGTGCGAGAGAGAGAGAGAGAGAGAGAGAGAGAGAGAGAGAGAGAGAGAGCGTGCATATAGTTGCCAGATTGGACATGTTTAGGTAAAAACCTGAGTGTATACGGGTTTCTTTTCACAGAAAAGCTTTGTTTGGGGGATTACTAAAATCTGGCAACCGCACGAACGCAAGCTTCTTCTCACGCGCGGATGATCTGAAAACACCAAATACACAAGTAAGCTGCATTTGATCAATCTCCATTTGAGATGTTCTGCTTAAAGTGTCGTTCAGTCGGTCTGTGTTCTGTCAGGACTCACGAGCCGATTCGCTGAACTGCTGTGAGCTGCTGAAATAAGCCAATCAGAGCAGAGCTCAACATTAATATTCATGACTCTTCCAAATAATACAAAAACAGAGCATTACATCCTAGGGACAATTTATAGGGTTGTAAATGGACCTGTAAAACTGGATCTGGACATTTTTTTCCCTTAAATAAGCCTCTATGTAGATATCAGAGAACAATTCAGCATATTGTTTCAAATCATTCTAGGGCACCTTCAAATGATTATTGCCCCTGGTTCAGTAATGAAGTTTTGTAATAAAGTAGCAGCGGCTGGCACAGATTTTAAACGTCACTTTAAGATGTGATCTAATCCGGTTTACATGAAATAAGCCTGAGCAGGTTTAAGCTGACGGACCTGTTGCTATGACAACAAGTCCAGGATGAGCTTCGACGAACCAAACAATCCGAGATCAAGACAAATCACCAACACTCAAATCCAGCTAACTGAGTTAGCGACGTACGAAGAACAGGCCCCAGGAAAGCGGCAAACACGTCAATCAATCAATCATCTTCATTTCTATCGCTCTTCTCCAGCGCCGATTGTGTCAGAGCAGCTTCAGTGTTAAACAGGACAATACTGCAGCAGAATTAGGTTTGGCTCTACAGTTGTTCTGGAGTAAACAGTGATGTTATCAGCTTATTTTAATTTATCACTCGTATGCTGACTGGAGGAAAGGGTTAATTTAGCGTCTCACCGATGCATCAGGCATGGAGAAGACGTCTCGCACGTGTCTCATTGGCTGTCTGTTCCTCTTGCGAAGGGTCTGAGTGTAATTATCCAGACGTTTCTTCACCATGGCGGCCTGCGAGCGCGTGAGCGTGGACAGAAGAGCCTCAGCCGGCCCGTCGCCCTGAGGGCCCGTCACCAGCGTGGAAAGCCCAGCCTCCTGGAGCCACGCCTCCTCAAGCTCCGCCTCTAAACCAATCAAACACACTAATTAGACTGAAAAATCATTTCAAAACAGATGATGGCAGACATTTAGTCAACATGAAATGGAAAGTAATCTCAGAGGTGGAGCAAGTTATTACATTATGATACAATTTTTTTTAAAAGCAACATTATCTATCTATCTATCTATCTATCTATCTATCTATCTATCTATCTATCTATCTATCAAAATCATCATCTATATCTAGTTGAATCTCGAATAACTTAAACCCAGTTGATTTTGGTAAATTATCTTGATGGTTTTGAGTTAAAACGAGCGCTGTCAAATCGATTAATCGCATCCAAATTAATAAAAGTAAGTGTTTACATGATATATATGTGTGTGTACTGTGTATGTGACAAATGTTCACTTGCTGCCTAATATATCCCACCCACTAACACGAGCCGTGATGAAGAGATCATCAGTGTTATTCACTGGTCATAATGTTAAACATGATCAGTGTATATACATGCAAATATTTCTTAAATATATACACGAATGAGTGTGTATAATATATATTTAATAATTATGCACAGCACACACACACACACATTACGTAAACACGATCGTGATTATTTGATTTGACATGAAGGAAAGTTATGTGTGTGTGTTTGAGAGATGAGTATGGGTACGCACCGTCCGAACTGGCCCGCTCCACCAGCTCCTCATGTCTCTCCTGACGGTCCTCCTGGATGTTCTTCACCTCGCTCCAGTAATCCTCCATGGAGTCGCGAGACACGGATCGCTCCGGAGAGGACGGAGACAGGCCGCCGGGCAAACTCATGCCAGCTATCCTCTGGTACTGCGCTTTCCTGCCGAAACAGAGGAAAGAGCCGTGAATCCATGAGTGTCCTCATCAGCACTGCAAAAAATAGCCAAAAAATAGCCCAAAATAACCAAAATTAGCCCCAAACAGCCAAAAAACAGCCCAAAACTAGCCCAAAATAACCAAAACCCGCCCCAAACAGCCAAAAAACAGCCCAAAACTAGCCCAAAATAACCAAAACTAGCCCCAAACAAGCCCAAAACTAGACCAAAATAACCAAAACAAACCCAAAACTAACAAACTCATGCCGGCTATCCTCTGGTACTGCGCTTTTCTGCCAAAGCACAGACAGAGCTTCAATGGACACCATCAAACACCATCAAGTCATGTGAGGAAAGGGTTTCTTCATGTGTATTTGCACTATTAAAGATGTGTCAGATCATAATTCATAACACATGTATTAGGAATGCACGATGTTATCTGCCCAACGTCGGAATCGGCTGATAAAATATAAAAATCTGCATCAGCCAATATGAAAAAAAATATGCCGATATGATAATGAGCTGATATGCACCAGCAATAACTCGTGTGTGCAAGGAGTGCTATAGCGATAAGCCCAAAACTATCCAAAAACAAGTCCAAAACTAGCCTAAAATAACCAAACCTAGCCCAAAAAAGCTAAAACTAGCCCAAAAAAGCTAAAACTAGCCCAAAAGTCCAAAACTAGCCCTAAAACAAGTCAGAGACTAGCCCAAAACTAGCCCAAAACAAGCCCAAACAAGCCCAAAACAAGCCAAAAACGAGCCCAAAACAAGCCCAAACAAGCTCAAAACAAGCCCAAAACAAGCCCAAAACTAAACCAAAACAAGCCCAAAACTAAACCAAAACAAGCTCAAAACTAGCCCAAAACTAACCCCAAAAACAAGCCCAAAACTAGTCCAAAACAAGCCCAAAACTAGCCCAAAACAAGCCCAAAACTAAACCAAAACAAGCCCAAAACAAGCTCAAAACAAGCCCAAAACTAACCCCAAAAACAAGCCCAAAACTAGTCCAAAACAAGCCCAAAACTAGCCCAAAACAAGGCCCAAAACTAGCCCCAAAAACAAGCCCAAAACTAGTCCAAAACAAGCCCAAAACTAGCCCAAAACAAGGCCCAAAACTAGCCCCAAAAACAAGCCCAAAACTAGTCCAAAACAAGCCCAAAACTAGCCCAAAACAAGCCCAAAACTAACCCCAAAAACAAGCCCAAAACTAGTCCAAAACAAGCCCAAAACTAGCCCAAAACAAGCCCAAAACTAACCCCAAAAACAAGCCCAAAACTAGTCCAAAACAAGGCCCAAAACAAGGCCCAAAACAAGGCCCAAAACAAGGCCCAAAACTAGTCCAAAACAAGCCCAAAACTAGCCCAAAACAAGCCCAAAACTAACCCCAAAAACAAGCCCAAAACTAGTCCAAAACAAGCCCAAAACTAGCCCAAAACAAGCCCAAAACTAAACCAAAACAAGCCCAAAACAAGCTCAAAACAAGCCCAAAACTAACCCCAAAACAAGCCCAAAACTAGTCCAAAACGAGCCCCAAAACAAGGCCCAAAACTAGTCCAAAACAAGCCCAAAACTAGTCCAAAACAAGGCCCAAAACAAGGCCCAAAACAAGGCCCAAAACTAGTCCAAAACAAGCCCAAAACTAGCCCCAAAACTAGCCCAAAACTAGCCCAAAACTAGCCCAAAACTAGCCCAAAACTAGCCCAAAACTAGCCCAAAACTAGTCCAAAACAAGCCCAAAACTAGCCCCAAAACTAGCCCAAAACTAGCCCAAAACGAACAAACTCAGTTGTTGCCTTTTTGCTCAAAACGGTGTTGTTTCCAAACAAAGGGAAAAATAAATGTATATCGGTATCGGCCAGAATGAGCTGAAAACTGAAAAATGTCGGCATATCGGCAGGAATCCAACATCGTGCATCCCTAACATGCAGTGATGGAGAAACAGCTCAAATACTGAAGAGAAGATGAGCTTCATATCTCGGGGCTCTATCAAATATTGATAGGAGCTGATGATGATATCTATCAAATATTGATAGGAGCTGATGATGATGATGATGATGATGATGATATCTATCAAATATTGATTAGGCTACAGGAGCTGATGATGATGATGATGATGATATCTCTCAGCGTCAGGAAGTGCACCGGCGTCATTTAGAGGAAGTTATCGACCGGCGGCGCACATGATGGAGCCTGAATTGTGTTACATGAACAACTAATTGCCTTCAAAAGTTCCTGCCTCAGTTTACACACATCAAGCCTTCAATGGAAACGCACTTTTCCTGCGAAGCTTAAGCTGGAAAAACACAACAACGTTCACATGAAGAGTGTGTGGATCAGCTCATGCCAGAGAAAACTACTTCCTGCACACACTCCTCCAGCGAGAGGGACATCAGTTTCAGATTCACTGCAAAAAATGCTCTTCTTACTCAGTATTTTTGTCTTGTTTCTAGTCCAAACCTCTAAAACTTCTTAAATTAAGAAGAATTTACTACAAAAGTAATTGTCAAATATGGCCGGGTCATGTGAAGAACAGAGGTGGACAAAGTACCCAAGTTTATTACTTGAATGACCCAAACCTTTCATACACACACTTAACTGCAAACACTGAAATGACACACCGCGCGCGTCGCTCATTTTACCATAAAGAACACTGCAAAAAACGCTTCTCTAACTCAGTATTTTTGTCTTGTTTCCCGTCTAAATATCAAAAAATTCTTAAACAAGAAGTATTTACTAGACAAGCAAAAGTAATTGTCTTGTTTTGGGGAAAATAACTCAAAATGAAGAGAGTTTTTGCTTAAAATAAGATAAATAATCTGCCAATGGGGTGAGATAAATAATCTTGTTTTCTGTTTGAATTAAGATTATTTTTCTCACCCCATTGGCAGATTATTTATCTTATTTTAAGCAAAAACTCTCTTCATTTTGAGTTATTTTCCCCAAACACAAAAATAATTACTTGTCTAGTAAATGTTTCTTAATGTAAGAATTTGTAATATTTTGACTAGAAACGAGACAAAAATACTGAGTAAGAAGAGCATTTGCGTGTGAATCACGATTTTCCCTTATTTTCCTTTCCAGAAATTGGCAGCTCCATTCCCAGCATGCACACAGATTTAAACAAAGCAAAAGCTCTATTTCTACACACACAAGTACAAGATATGCTCAAACTCATGCTGTTATTCAGACTCACTCTGTGTGTGTGTGTGTGTGTGTGTGTGTGTGTGTGTGTGTGTGTGTGTGTGAGTGTGAGTGTGTGTGTGTGTGTGTGTAGACCAACACTGGATATAAAGTCAGGATTCAGAAGCACAAACTATGAGCCGCCAAACGTCCGAAAGAAGCTAGAACCGAATCCAGCTGAAGGCGTCAATCAGGTCCTGTATAAACTCCATAAATCCACAGCGCTCGAGGTCATTCAGAAACGCAGGACTGAATCTGATACGGTGTGTGTGTGTGTGTGTGTGTGCTCTCCATCAGGTCCTGTACAGAGTCCATAAAGAAACACGCAGCTCTCGGAGCGGACAGAGACATCTGTGGAGAACAAGACGACACTCCGCTAGTGTGTGTGTGTGTGTGTGTGTGTGTGTGTGTGTGTGTGTGTGTTTCTCCACCCACCGATCTGACCCCCCCCCCCCCCTCTCTCTCTCTCTCTCTCTCTCTCTCTCTCTCTCTCTCTCTCTCTCTCTCTCTCTCTCTCTCTCTCTCTCTCTCTCTCTCTCTCTCTCTCATGTCCATTGTGTTCTCCGTTCACAGCTCTTCCTAAAGCTCATCTCTGCTCGGCTCATTCAGACACATTCAGTAATTTAGGAAAAGCACTTCCAGATGTGCCTAATGACCACAACAACATTCCCAACACCACAGCTCCGGTTTAAACAAACATCTCACCCAATCCGCGCCTGTTCGTGGACAGAACAATAAAAGCTGACAACTCTCACACTGCAAAAAAAGCTCTTCTTATTCAGTCATTCTGTCTTGTTTCCAGTCTAAATATCTCACAATTCTTAAATCAAGATGCATTTACTAGATCAGTAAAACCACAGAAGATACTTATTCTTGTTTTGTTGAAAATAAAATCTAAATGAAGAGAGTTTTAGCTTCAAACAGGCAAAATGATCTGCCAATGGGGTGAGGAGAATAATCTGATTTCTGTTCGGAAACAAGAAACGAGATTTAAATCAGAAATCAGATTATTTTTCTCACCCCATTGGCAGATCATTTTGCCTGTTTTAAATCTTTGATGAATAGAAAGTTCAAAAGATCAGCTTTTATTTGAATGTTTTGTAACATTATAAATATCTTTAGTGTGATTTTTGATCAGTGTATCCTTGATGAATAAAAGTGTCCATTTCACAGACAGAAATGAGATACAAGGGGCAGCTGTTCAATGTAATCAGTCAAATCTTGAAAACTGGTTGTTCAAAAGATGGAGAAAAAATGGTTTTGATTTTAATAAATCATCCGTATGTGTTGTTAAAAACTTTCTAGTGAGATTGGTATTATTTTTGATCCAAAACATGATACTGATCCCAACACAAGGGTGGATTTCAGGGACAAAAATGTCATAAAACTTTAAACTGGCCGTGACCCTGGACCAAAAAAAACAGTCAAAGGGTCCATTTTTGGAAATTGATATTCATCTGAAAGCTGAATAAATAAGCTTTCCTAAAATTAGGATACGACAATATTTGGCCAATATTTGAAAATCTGGCCTCTGAGGGTGCACAATCGAGAAAATCTCCTGTAAAGTTGTCCAAATGAAGTCCTTAGCAATGGATATTACTACTAATAATACATTTCTGATATATTTACAGAAGGAGATTTACTAAATATCTTCTTGGAACATGATCTTAATATCAGAAAAAATGATAATTTTGACCCTTATAATGTGCTATGGCCACAGATATACCCGTGAGATTACGACAGGTGTTGAGCTATAGGGTCACATTATTAGGCCATCTGTTAGCCTACAGCAACGAGATTTAGGCGGCATTAAATAATCCCCAAACAGCATATCAAACTAAAATATGACATTTAATGTAAAGTGTTTTTATCACTGTTTGTAAACCAGATAAGAGAAGAACCAGTCAAAAGTTCTTTGTGTGTTCTACGCGAAACTTTTCAGAGAGAACGCAAAAGCGTTTAAATGGGGTTTTCTTCTTCCATTTTTGTCCCTTCAGGAGCTCCGTAGAGCACTAGTAATCGTCAGAACTGGTGTGCATCTGGATCCGGTGATCCAATCCAATCCAAAAACCAGCACAAAAGAAAGATGGCTCACCTGATCCTGGAGAACAAAAAATGGGTTTCCAAATCCAGATCATTCTGATCCAGATTAACCTTTTTGGACAGCTGGCTAAAAAGTCACTACAATGTAAAAAAAAAAATATTTTAAAAATAAGTTACCTGTTTGCCTTAAAATTTAGTTAATACAAGGAACATTTTTGAGAATCGACAACCTTTATTCAAATATTATTAAAAGATTTTGTCAGGATATTGGTAGGGCTGTACTAGAATAATCGAATATTCGTTCGGTGAGGTGGCATTCGATTTTCAGTTTTGAGATTCGAATATTCGTTTTTTTTTTTTTCAACACGTGACTTCCGTCGCGGACTCATTCTCACTCATGCTTGAAATAATAATAATAAATTTAAAAAAACACCGCAACATGCTTTCAATAAAAGCATCGCGCATTTTAAAGATTTAAATTAACAAAAAGTCAGAATAAGACAAAATAAATCCCTTATATAGAATAAAACTAATTGTAATATATATTACATTTTGTGTCATTTTAAAAACAATTCATTTATTCTTATTCAACTGTTTATAAGCATGCTACCGTGTTCTTTATTTATTACAGTTTGTTGAAATCACTGTGTGTTACTAATTTAATTTCTGTTTTGGGATTCATTTGTTTTAAAGAAAGGTTCGTTATTAATACCTTATTAAAGTTCTTGCTCTCAACAGACTTTGTGTTTTGTATCACTTGTGCACTGTCCGTTTTCGGAGCATAAACCTGCCCGTGTAATGCGTACCGGAAACTGTTCTATTTAAAAGATTATTAAATGTTTATTAATATTTAAAGAATGTGTGCCACCTGATCATATTGCACCAAATGCAACACTGCACTCCACTGGGTCTGCCGCAACACATTTACGATGCCGAAGAGTGAAACGTGAAGTCGTGAAAGATGATACAAATGCAAACCGACACTATTATTATATATTTAGCCCCACCCACCGAAGCTTCGAATATTCGATATTGATTGCCACCTAAGCTTCGAAGCTCAAAAAATGGCATTCGAAACAGCCCTAGATATTGGGTAATTGTGTGTTCATTTCTGATGGCGCAGTGAAACATGCCATGATTTATCAAATATTTTATGTGGTTCAGATACAATAATATTTTGAGTTTCTATTTATTAAACAAATTTCCTTCATTGTATCAACTCAAATTTATAATTTCAATAAACTCAAAATTAAGGCAACCAGGAAACTTATTTTTTAAATAATTGTTCACACTGCATTTGACTTTTTCTATATAAACTCAAAATAAAACAAAAAATTAAATAAAAATGTAAATTTTTGGCTTCTTTTGTCCGTTAAACACACGACCCGAGACACGGCATTAGAAACCCACTGGTCTTTAAATCATCTCACATAACAGTGTTCAAGGTTCTGATTGTGCCGAGCATAAAATCACTCGCTAAAAAGTTACTTTTTGCCTTTTTGGACTATTTATATTCCTACTTCTCCACATTATTATACAGAAGGGAAGACGCTTGTCCACATTCACTGCAAAAAATGCTCTTCTTACTCAGTATTTTTGTCTCGTTTCTCGTCCAAACATCTAAAAACTCTTACATTAAGAAGTATTTACTAGACAAGCAAAAGTAATTGTCTTGTTTTGGGGAAAATAACTCAAAATGAAGAGAGTTTTTGCTTAAAATAAGATAAATAATCTGCCAATGGGGTGAGAAAAATAATCTTGTTTTCTGTTTGAATTAAGATTATTTTTCTCACCCCATTGGCAGATTATTTATCTTATTTTAAGCAAAAACTCTCTTCATTTTGAGTTATTTTCCCCAAAACAAGACAAAAATACTGAGTAAGAAAAGCGTTTTTTGCGGTGTTAAGTCAGTCACTACTATTGTAAAGAAGATGTTCCCTTTAACTGGTTTTATTAAACCGAGTACAGCATGATTAGACTTACACAGGATATCAGATCCTAATTTAAAGGCAGTTTTTAATCAGTCTGTATTGTCCCGCAGCCCCCCGTGATGAATGTAGGTCAAACTAAACTCAGAACACGTGTCAGGGTTCCTGAGCGAAGCCGAAATCATGAGCACACTCCTCCAGGAACGCAAACAGCTGAACTTCTCCTAATGGAGTAACTTTGGAAGGCCAGAAGATGGCCGTTCATCTAATCAAATAAAACAGGCGCCCATTTCATCAGAAGGCTGTGCCAAGCGTCTCAACGCTGAAATATTGGCTCTCGGGTTTGTTTTCACTCTGCGGGCGGCATAAACTATCATGACTTTCCTCCCGAAGTCTTAAAAAGAAACATCTGGCGTCTAAAAATACCTTTAGAGTCGGATTCCAACAGCAGCAAACCTGACAAATACTGAAGGTGCATCACTGACTAACTCAACCCAATCATCACTAGATCTACACCGCACAAAACGCTCTTCTTCCTCAGTCATTCGGTCTGGTTTCCAGTCTAAATATCAAAATATTCTTCAAACAAGAAGTATTTACTAGACAAGCAAACTAACTCAAAATGAAGAGAGTTTTTGCTTAAAATAAGATAAATAATCTGCCAATGGGGTGAGAAAAATAATCTTGTTTTCTGTTTGAATTAAGATTATTTTTCTCACCCCATTGGCAGATTATTTATCTTATTTTAAGCAAAAACTCTCTTCATTTTGAGTTATTTTCAACAAAAAGAGGCAATAATTTGTACTTGTCTAGTAAATGTTTCTTAATGTAAGAATATTTAGATATTTTGACTAGAAACAAGATAAAAATACTGAGTAAGAAGAGCATTTTTTTGCAGTGTACACAGCTGGAATCTCACCACACACACTATATTTAATTGGCCCAACTTACCCCGAGCACTTCTCCACCGTCAGCACTTCAGCCGGTTAAGAGCCGGAGCATTAGCTGGAAAACAGATCAATAGCGCGGCTCTGGACATCCAGACGTTTATGGGCTAATGGAGCAATAATGACTAAGAGCTCTAATGTCCAGCCGTCTCGGTCACTCATGATGACCAGAACACACACACACACACACTCCTTCATTATCCGAGACACGTTCAAGAGCATCCTTTATAGAACAGCGCTCTTATTCATCCACATCATAACTCGCTGACAATCAGATAAACGACGAGGCTTCACCATATTGAGTGAAACTCCGGTAATCCAGCGTTACGTTTCTCATTTCATTGATGATCTAAAATAACTCAAATTTTAATAAAAAAACACACTGTAAACATTTTTTGTTGGTTTAACTTAAAAAAGTAAGTTTCCTGGTTGCCTTAATTTTGAGTTTATTGAAATTAAAAATTTGAGTTGATACAATGAAGGAAATTTGTTTAATAAATAGAAACTCTAAATATTATTGTATCTGAACCACATAAACAATGTGATAAATCATGAGAATAGCACAATTTGGCTGCGTCATCACAAATAAAACACACACACTTACCCAATATGCTTACACAATCTGATAATAATATTTTAATAAAGGTTGTCGAATCTCAAAAAATGTTCATTGTATTAATTAAACATTTTAATTTCAATGAACTCAAAATATTAAGGCAACCAGGTAACTTTTTTTCTAAATATTTTTTTACAGTGTAGACATATTTATTTAAAAAAAGCCAGAACAACAAAATTACCTAAAACTACTTTAACTGTAATTAATAAAAATGAAAAATACAAGCAAAAATTTACTCAAGAGAGGAAATACTACAGTAGTATTACATAGCACTCATTACAGATGCATGAATATTAAAATGTGACCATTTAAAAAGCTAACCCTTTATAACAACAAACTGCCAAAAATTAGAGAAATGTGGAAGAAGGTTTAAAAGGTCTAAGGATATCTTAAATACTAGAGGTGTAACGATTCGTTTTAACTTCGATTCGAATCACGATTTGAGGTTGTCGATTCGATTCAAGGACGATATTGGTTCATTTAGAACGATACGATCCGAAACGATTCAGTGACTTTAGCCTAAAATGTAAATCAGTGAGACTGAAATAAACACGTGCAGGTGAAGTTTCCTCGATTCCTGTTGTTTCTTTTAAGGGAATCAGGTATCGATTAATTATGGATATAAACAAACAAGTAAACAATTAATGGCAAATGTGTTCACATTTTATTTGAATAAAGTCCAACCAACAGTTTAAGTTGAATTAACAGGAAGTTAACCTTTTCTGCTCTCATTCTCAATAAAAGTACAGTAACACCGACATACTACTACTGCTACTTCTGCTTGTTTTTCAACATAAAAATAATACAAATATAATATTAATATCAAAAATAAAGTGCGACTACATCTCTTCAGGTTGAATGAGCAGTGGCTGAACCTGCTAACGTACTACAAACGGTGAGAGACTTCTTTAGAACATCTCCATCTTTACTATAGCCAGAGTGTTTTCTCACACTGGACCGCGATGCTGGCCTGATCATTTCTCACTCGTTGGCTTCTCCTCTGTCATCCACCAGAGCTTTAGTTTTCTTTACGCTGCTGCTGGCGCGCGGCTGACGTCACATATAGGCAGACTGAGTAACGTTTAACGTCTTTATCATTAAAAGTGCTAAGAAAAAACATCCCGATAAAGTCTGACGTGCTTAAATCAAATGCGTTATTTCCCATTATCGATACAATCGATCGATTACCTTTTAAACGATATGTGGCAAGGGGGGCGTGGTTCAGCGAGGTCTGCAGCGGGAGAGAGAGCCGCGGGACAAGCGGTAAGTGAGTGGGTTGGAAGCAGATTAATAACACCTGTATCTCGTTCCAGTAATGAGCGCGGGGACGGTATAAGAGATCGGTGGAACCGGAGACCGAGGAGAGAGAGAGTCGGACTGTTGGTGCGAGAACACAGAGACTGAGTTTACCCGGAAGCCGGAAGTGCCGCGAACCGGAAGTTATTGTTGCTTATGAGTTTGACTGAGAACACACGAAGAAGTGTGTTATTGACATTGAGAAAGAGAAAATAAAGATACGCATCAACAGTCCAGCCAACCCCTGTGTCCTCTTCCTTCCTTACTATATCGAACTTGTTACACTGGTGCCGAAACCCGGGAAGGAAGTAGGACCACGCCGCCGCCATGACAACACCAACGCCCTCCGCCTCGCCGTTTGCGGACATCATCACCTCTCTCGCGGCCCTCCATCAGGAACAACACCAGTCCATGCTGGACCTGCGGGCGGACCAGGAGCGCCGCTTCGAGGCCATCGTCCGCGGCCAGCAAGAGGACCGCGAGAGGTTCCGGAGCTGGATCGACCGGGAGGTTCGCACCGAAGCCGCCGGGCTCGCCAGCGCACCGGTCCACGTGCCCCTACACAAGATGGGGCCACAGGACGATCCCGAGGCCTTCATAGACCTATTTCAGAAGGCCGCGGAGGCCTGCGGGTGGCCCCGGGCACAGTTGCCGGTGCGCCTCATTCCTCTGCTGACCGGAGAAGCCCAGGCGGCCGCCCAACAACTGCCGGTGGCGAACCTCCTGGAATATGAAGACCTGAAGAGGGCCATCATCCAGCGGGTCGGCCGGACCCCAGAGCAGCACCGCCAGAGGTTCCGCTCGCTGGAGTGGGGCGAGGCCGGCCGACCCTTCGCGATGGCCCAACAGCTCCGGGACGCGTGCCGCAAATGGCTATTGGCCGGTGGAAGCGACGTGGACCACATCGTCGATCTGGTGGTACTGGAGCAGTTTATCGCTCGGCTACCCAAGAAGACCGCCGAGTGGGTCCAGTGCCACCGGCCCACGTCGCTGACGACGGCCATCAACCTGGCGGAGGACCATCTGGTGGCGTGCCCGGGGGTCGGCGAGCCCCTACTAACCTCTCCCTCTCTCTCTCCCCCCTCTGTCTCTCCCTCTCGCCCTGTCCCTCTCCCCAGGTCCCGTCCTCCAGGCCCTCCTCGCGTTCCCCCCGGAGGCCGGGGTGGGATGGGCCCAGGACCGTCCGGGAGTTCGCGGGCTCCGCCCAGGGGGGCGGGGCCGCTGGGGGCGGGTGGCGACAATGGCTCCGGTTTCACACCCTCCCCGCGCTCATTTTCCAACCCACTCCCCGCCGCAGGGGTGGCGGGTAAGCCTGGGCTGGCCTGCTGGCGGTGCGGTGATCCGGATCATTTTGTGGACCGATGTCCGAGGATGGACATCGGGACAATGATCCGGATCCCGGACGTCCAGCGGACCACCCCCGATCAAGCAGGAGAGTACCAAATTCCTGTAAGTATCAAGGGGGGTACATATCAGGCCTTGGTGGATTCAGGATGTAACCAAACCTCGATCCATCAAAGCCTGATGCAGCCTGGGGCATTGGATACAAGCCGCATGGTTAAGGTGCGGTGTGTGCACGGGGATGTGGTGGAATATCCGGTTGTCCCAGTCACGATACAGTTTAGGGGGAAAAAGCATAGTGTTGAGGTGGCGGTTAGTCCCCACCTCCGGCATCCGCTAATTCTGGGGACGAATTGGCCCGCCTTTTCGGCGTTATTGGGGTCGTTATGCGCGGATGCCGCTTGGGAAATCAAGGCTAGGAACGGGGCGGTGCGAGTGCAGGTTGGCGAGACTGATACGGGACCCTTGGGAACAGCTTCAGAGGAACTGAGCGGGGTCGAGAGACTGATTCTCTCGGACCGCGATGACTTCCCTCTGGAGCAGTCGCAAGATGAGACGCTAAAACATGCTTTTCAACAGGTCCGCACTATCGACGGTCAGTCCCTCCAACCCGCATTGCCCGTCACGTATCCTTATTTTGCCATAATTAAGGATAGGTTGTATCGAGTGACCCAAGACGCTCAGACAAAAATGGATACAACCCAGTTGTTAGTACCAAAGAGCCGCCGGGAAATGCTTTTCCAGGCGGCTCACTCTAACCCGATGGCGGGTCACCTGGGACAGGCGGCCACGCTGAATCGCCTTATGACCCGATTTTTTTGGCCAGGCATTCATGACAATGTGCGCAGGTGGTGCGCGTCTTGTCCTGAATGTCAGTTGGTGAACCCACTGGCCGCCCCAAAAGCGCCATTGCGCCCCCTACCATTAATGCAGGTCCCCTTCGAGAGAATTGCGATGGACCTCATCGGGCCATTAGAGCGATCCGCACGCGGACATCGTTTTGCGCTAGTTATCGTGGACTACGCAACACGGTATCCGGAAGCAGTGGCTCTCCGCAACATCTCGGCGAAGAGTGTTGCGGACGCACTGTTTCGTTTAATCTCCCGAGTGGGGATTCCGAAGGAAATCCTCACTGATCAAGGCACGGCGTTTATGTCACGCACGTTAAGCGAATTGTACGGATTATTGGGCATTAAATCCATTCGAACAAGCGTCTATCACCCACAAACGGACGGCTTGGTCGAACGGTTTAATCGCACTCTTAAATCCATGATCCGTAAATTCGTACAGGAAGACGCCAAAAATTGGGATCGGTGGTTAGAACCCCTCTTATTCGCTGTGCGAGAGGTTCCACAAGCCTCCACGGGGTTTTCCCCCTTCGAGCTTCTCTACGGACGGCAGCCCCGGGGGGTGCTGGACGTCCTACGAGAAACTTGGGAGGAGGGGCCTTCTTTGGCCAAGAACGAAATTCAATATGTGCTGGACTTGCGAACAAAACTCCACACCTTGGGGCGGCTATCTAGGGAGAATTTGTTGCAAGCCCAGGACCGCCAAAGCCGGTCGTATAACAGGGGTACGAGACTACGCAAATTCACACCGGGAGAGAAAGTGCTCGTATTACTCCCTACATCGAGCTCTAAATTAATGTCGAAGTGGCAGGGGCCGTTTGAGGTCGCACGACAGGTTGGAGACCTCGATTATGAAGTGATACGGTCCGATAGGAACGGGGCACGTCAAATATACCACCTCAATCTCCTTAAGAAATGGAATGAGGTGGAATCAGTGTTGTTGGCGACGGTGATCGGGGGAGAGGATGATCTCGGGCCAGAGGCGAGCATCAAAGCACAATCGGTCGCGCTGGCCCCTGGGGGAGATCACCTCTCACCGTCCCAACTCACTGATTTATCAAAACTACAGGCGGAGTTCGCCGACGTGTTCTCGCCCCTACCGGGACGTACCAACTTAATTCAGCACCATATCGAGACCGAGTCGGGCGTGGTAGTTCGCAGCCGGCCGTATCGCTTACCTGAACACAAGAAAAAAGTAGTTCAGGAAGAATTAGGGGCAATGCTCGATATGGGAGTAATAGAGGAGTCCAACAGTGACTGGGCGAGCCCGATCGTTTTGGTCCCTAAGACCGACGGCTCGGTCAGGTTCTGTGTGGACTACCGCAAGGTGAACGCAGTGTCGAAATTCGACGCGTATCCAATGCCGCGGGTTGACGAGTTGCTTGATCGGCTGGGCACGGCTCGATTTTATTCGACATTGGACTTAACGAAGGGCTATTGGCAGATCCCCTTGTCTCCATTGTCCAAAGAAAAGACAGCTTTCACCACGCCGTTTGGATTACACCAATTCGTCACGCTTCCCTTCGGCTTGTTCGGGGCACCCGCTACCTTTCAGCGCCTCATGGACAGGATTTTGCGTCCCCATGCCGCATATGCTGCTGCCTACCTGGACGACATCGTGATTTACAGTCACGATTGGCGGCGGCATATGCAGCATGTCAGGGCGGTCTTGAGGTCGCTGAGGGGAGCGGGGCTCACGGCCAATCCGAAGAAGTGTGCAATTGGGCGGGTGGAGGTAAGATATCTGGGCTTCCACTTGGGTCATGGACAGGTGCGTCCCCAAATTGATAAGACCGCCGCAATTGCAACCTGTCCGAGACCCAAGACCAAAAAGGAGGTAAGGTAGTTCTTGGGGCTGGCGGGATATTATAGACGGTTTATACCAAATTATTCGGACCTCACCAGCCCTTTGACTGACCTTACTAGAAAGGGGCTACCAGATACGGTCCAATAGACGGAGCCGTGCCAGCAGGCCTTCACCCGAGTTTAGGCTGCTCTATGTGGCGGGCCGCTTTTACACTCCCCTGACTTTTCTCTCCCTTTTCTGTTGCAGACTGACGCGTCGGACAGGGGGCTGGGCGCAGTCCTGGCCCAGGAGGTGGAGGGGGGAGAGCGGCCGGTGCTGTACATCAGCCGCAAGCTCTCCAAGAGAGAGGCTAAGTACAGCACCATCGAAAAGGAGTGCCTTGCCATCAGGTGGGCCGTTCTCACCCTCCGCTACTACCTTCTGGGGCGGGAGTTCACCCTCTGTTCGGACCACGCTCCTCTCCAATGGCTCCACCGCATGAAGGATACCAACGCGCGGATCACCCGTTGGTATCTAGCTCTTCAGCCTTTTAAGTTCCAGGTGGTCCACAGGCCGGGTGCTCAGATGGCTGTGGCCGACTTCCTCTCCAGAAATGGGGGGGGGGGGGGGGGCTGCAGGCCGGATGGCTCCCCGGCCTGAGTCGGGCGGTGGGGGTATGTGGCAAGGGGGGCGTGGTTCAGCGAGGTCTGCAGCGGGAGAGAGAGCCGCGGGACAAGCGGTAAGTGAGTGGGTTGGAAGCAGATTAATAACACCTGTATCTCGTTCCAGTAATGAGCGCGGGGACGGTATAAGAGATCGGTGGAACCGGAGACCGAGGAGAGAGAGAGTCGGACTGTTGGTGCGAGAACACAGAGACTGAGTTTACCCGGAAGCCGGAAGTGCCGCGAACCGGAAGTTATTGTTGCTTATGAGTTTGACTGAGAACACACGAAGAAGTGTGTTATTGACATTGAGAAAGAGAAAATAAAGATACGCATCAACAGTCCAGCCGACCCCTGTGTCCTCTTCCTTCCTTACTATATCGAACTTGTTACACGATATTAGATCGATATATGTCGTCCGGAAGGCCAACTTGCCGAGCACAGATCGATGTAGTCGGATCATAGGAATATAAATCGATACACCGATGTAGTAGATGAATCGTTACACCCCTAGTAGATACATATAAGAGCACTACAGTCTCTGAACACACGTCAGTTAAACACAGAAAGAATAAAGAATGTGATTTCGGATTCATCCTTGCAATCTCAAGTGAAAAACGACCCTTCTATAAAAAGTGTCGCTGTGCCGCGTTCCCAACGTTGTTTAAACAATATATATTATTGCGATATCATCAAAATTCATATCATAACTAAAATAAATACCAGTATTCGATATAAACCGGTATACTGCCCAGCACTACCCATAAAAAAAACACACACACATAAAAACTGTGCTAGTAATATGTATTCACTGCAAAAAATGCTCTTCTCACTCAGTGTTTTTGACTTGTTTCTCGTCCAAACATCTAAAAATTCTTAAACAAGAAGTATTTACTAGACAAGCAAAAGTAATTGTCTTGTTTTGGGGAAAATAACTCAAAATGAAGAGAGTTTTTGCTTAAAATAAGATAAATAATCTGCCAATGGGGTGAGAAAAATAATCTTAATTCAAACAGAAAACAAGACAAAAATACTAAGGGCCCTGTTTTAACGATCTGAAACGCAAGTGTCAAAGCGCGGAGCGCAAGTAACTTTGTGGGCGGGTCTCGACGCGTTTGCTATTTTCCCGGCGGGATAAATGGCTCTTGCGCCCGGCGCAAATCTAAAATGGGTTGGTCTGAAGTAGCTTCATTATTCATAGGTGTGGTTTGGGCGTAACGTGAATAAACCAATCAGAGCGGCATCCAACATTCCCTTTAAAAGCAGCTGCGCAAGCTCCATTATGGGTCGCTATTATTATGGCATAAGACATACTCCATCTCACTGTGCAAAAGAAAAAAATATGAGCAAGCTCAACTTAACTGGTAAGTTGAAGACTAAAGTTTTTAATGTACTTACATTACGGTAAAGGTGATTTCACAGTCTTTTTTTCAGTCTTTCTGTTTTTTCAGTTTTTCAGTCGATTTTTTTTCCTGGTTCTTGACGGACAAACCAATGTGTCAGATGTCCTTATATATATATATGTCTGGCCACTACTGGGCAAACAGGTCTGATCCTTAATTACTACAATTAGCCTGAATAATTTGTAAGCTAGATTTATGCCTATTTTTTCACATCTTCGTGGCACACCACAATGTGTTAATATTTTTTTAGAGTAACAATTTATGATTTGCAAAAATAACTGTTGCATCTGTGTAGATTTCATGAGCAAAGTGTCTGCGCGTTGTGCACGCTATACATTATGGTCAAGCATGCGCCCTTAAAATAGCATAATGAAGAACGCGCAACGCGCCGCTGACTTTAGACCAGGTTTTTTCTGGTCAGTGGCGCAACTGTTTAATGGAACAGCAAAATAGCTCCAGGGATTGTTTGCGCCGGAACACGCCTCCTTTTTTGCGCTGAACCGCCCAGGGAGCGCAAGTTCATTCACTAGTTTAGCGACGTGCTTCTGTGGAGGGAAAAGCGCACTTTGTGCGGTGCAAAATAGGAATGACACATGCGGCGGTGTACAAAGTCAACTGCGCTGGGTGCAAGATAGGGCCCTAAGCAAGAAGAGCTTTTTTTTGCAGTGTCCCGATAATAAACAATGATATATTTTCATCTAGTGTTTAAAGAGTCTCATTAATCTGCTCATAACTCCAGTAATCAGTGTAATATTCCTCCAGTGTAGATCATCTGTTCTCTGTGGGAATATACAGTAAAGTGATTTATTCCTGTCTTATTATTACTCCAGTCTTCAGTGTCAATTTGTGTTCATTTTCGAGATTATGATCAATAGAACCGCATTTATGCAAATGTTGTCCGACTCTGGACCAGTTTAATGCGTCCTTGCTATTAAAAGTGTTATTTTCTTTCGAAACAAATCATCATCATCCCCAAATCTGGTGCATTTCTGAAGCAGAAGCCTAAGTGTGCTCTCTCTGCAGACAGGAAGTCCACCGCCACTCACACTTCCTGATTTGGCTGAAGCGATTGGAGAGCCAGAGCTCAATAATGAAGCATGCTCTATATATTATCCGGACACACCCTCAGAGATCAATAACTCAACATTACCTTCCTATCAGCCTCTCAGGAAGAGGACATGACGAACTGTCAGACACACACACACACTCGTATCTGTCATTCCTCACGACCGTAATCCCAGTACACACACACACACACACACACACACACACACACACACACACAGAGATCAATAACTCAACATTACCTTCCTATCAGCCTCTCAGGAAGAGGACATGACGAGCTGTCAGACACACACACACACTCGTATCTGTCATTCCTCACGACCGTAATCCCAGTACACACACACACACACACACACACACACACACACACACACAGATCAATAACTCAACATTACCTTCCTATCAGCCTCTCAGGAAGAGGACATGACGAGCTGTCAGACACACACACACACACTCGTATCTGTCATTCCTCACGACCGTAATCCCAGTACACACACACACACACACACACAGAGAGATCAATAACTCAACATTACCTTCCTATCAGCCTCTCAGGAAGAGGACATGACGAGCTGTCAGACACACACACACACTCGTGTCTGTCATTCCTCACGACCGTAATCCCAGTACACACACACACACACACACACAGAGCGAGGGGATCAGATTACACCATGATCATTTATCACACACACCAGTCCAGACACCACACCTACACACACACACACACACACACACACGAGTAACGGCCTTTGAGTTTCTCACGCGGACCATCGGAAGCCAAGGGTACCAATTTACCATTCAAATACTGACACCTCACGTTCATGCAAAGCAGCTGGTCACACACACACACACACACACACACAGTAGGATTCCAGTAACTCA
>NC_090195.1:834864-839864 GCF_024679245.1 Pseudorasbora parva
GATAGATAGATAGATAGATAGATAGATAGATAGATAGATAGATAGATGCACACACCTAAACCTACCCATCACACACACACACACACACACACACACACACACACACACATACACACTGCCCCAAAATGATTTTGACCACTTCATTAAGTTTTGTTTTGTAGAAAGCTGTGTATAAATTGTATCTTTATCTTAATCATGTTTCATCATTTGCCTGAATTTAATAAATAATAGAGCAGAGCAGCCGTGGCGGAGCGATCATGAACTGGAGCGGTCTCAGAAATAAACCCAAACTCAGCTCATAGGCCACGGTCTCACAGACACGACAGATATATATACAGTGGTGTAGTCCAGTTTTCTGTAGTGAGTATACTGTGATTTTTTTCTCCCAGACTCACACACAGAAAAATAGTGTGTCAGACTTGTCCCTTTAGGGTTACAGCAGCTTGTCGCTGGGGCATCGCCCTTAAAAGGACATCTTTGTACCTTTCCTAAAAGGTGTGTATTATTACCTTTGAGTACAAATGCGACCTTAAGGTACCACTATGAACCTTTCTGTGGTAAAACGGTACAGAGATGTCCTTTAAAGGGCGATGCCCCATACGCACCCATCCCAGAGCGACACACACACTCACCAATGCATAAAGTATAACTGAGAGTGCTATTAAAGGGATAGCTCACTTTGAAATTAAAGTTTGATGTGTGTTATCTTCCCTCATGGGCATCCGAGATGTAGGAGTATTTGTGTCCCCAGTAGTTTCAATTTTGACACAAGCTTTCTCACACACACCGCTGGTTTCGTGTCTTAGGCCATCAGTGTGTTCTTCCGATGGGGGATTGTTTAATCTGGACTTCTCTGTGTCTGCTCTCTGAGGTGGTGACCATAGACCTGCATTATGTGAGGCACAGACAAGAACGGTTCGACCTAAAATGATCAAAATTGAAACGACTGGGGAAACAAATACTCCTACATCTCGGATGCCCATGAGGGAAGATAACACATATCAACGTTTAATATCAAAGTGAACTATCCCTTTAAGGACTGCTTATGTGTTATCAACAATACAATTTATTAGAAGCAACAAAAGACAGTCAGCTGATCAAACCTGTGCTCCAGGTGCCATATTCATATAACACTACAGGCTAAATGTGGCTCTTAAAGGGATAGTTCACCCAAAAATGAACATTGTGTTTTTTCATCAACCTCAAATCGTTCCAAAACTGTGTGAGTTTCTTTCTTCTGTTGAACATTACAGTCCCTGACAAAAGTCTTGTCGCTTATCTATTTTCTAGAAATACCTGATATTAACCTGACTTTTAATTAATTCATTGGTGTTAGAAATAGCTCATATGAAAAGCTAAAACCCTCCCAAATGATGTTTAATGCACTGAAATAAATAACTTTCACAGAAAAAATATTTATCATTTAATCAAGACGGAAAGGTCAAATTTTGGCAAGACAAAAGTTTTGTCGCCTATACAGAAATTGAACACATTTACTGCAAATACAAAAATATGTCAGCAAATTAAGTTGTGGTGCTGTGAGATCCAAATTTAATATCTTGTATGACTTCCATGAGCTTGAAGGACTGCATCCATGCGGTTTGGCAAGGATTCATACAATTTATTGATGAAGTCATCAGGAATAGCTAAGAAAGCAGTCCTGCATGCCTCCCAGAGTTCATCAATATTCTTTGGTTTCGTCTTCCATGCGTCCTCTTTCATCCTACCCCACATATGCTCAATGATGTTCATGTCTGGTGACTGGGCTGGCCAATCCTGGAGCATCTTGATCTTCTTCGCCTTGAGGAACTTTGATGTGGAGATGGAAGTATGCGATGGAGCACCGTCCTGCTGCAGAATTTGGCCTCTTTTATGGTTGGGAATATAAGAGGTAGCTAAGATTTCTTGGTATTTTAGACTATTGATGTTGCCTTCCACCCTGCAGATCTCTCGCACACCCCCATACTGGATGTAACCCCAGACCATGATTTTTCCGCCACCAAACTTCACTGTTTTCTGGGTGAATCTCGGATCCATTCTGGCTCCAGTAGGTCTCCTGCAATATTTGCGGCGACTGTGGTGTAATTCAACAGAAGATTCATCTGAAAAATCCACCTTCTGTCACTTTTCCAGCGTCCATCCTTTTAGCAGGCTGTGGGCCTTGGCAAATGCCACACGTTTTTCAATTGTCTTTTGTTTAGTGCTGGCTTCTGGGCACTGATTCGACCATGGAGGCCATTTCGAGACAGAATCCGACAAACTGTTCTGGTTGACACAGGGACTTCAGGTGACCAGGTCTCGTGGAGCTCTGCTGCAGTGGAAAATGGGCTGGCCTTGGATTTTCGAGCCAACAAATGTTCCTCTCGAGCAGTTGTCTTGCTGGGTCTGCCTGACCTGGGCTTGTCAAAAACGTCTCCAGTCTCTTCAAATCTTTTTTTTATCCTCTGTACTTGACGCTGAGACACATTGAAGGTGTCTGCCACATCAGCAGTGGATCTGGTCTTCAGCCTCATGATAATCAAAACTTTAGTCTCAGGGTGAATCTTAGGCATGTTTGCAGAGGTCTAGTTGCAGTTGATGTGAAGGTCTAGTGTACTGGGGTTCTTTTTATACACACTTGAGACCTAATTGATCCATTATTAGTCACAGGTGAAGCTCATATGACAAGGTGACAACACTTATGTCTTTGCAAAAATTGACTCAATGGGCTTTACCAAGCTGTGAATATTAGAATACTTTTTGAAAGTTTAGTTTTTCACTGAAACATTATCACAAAAGCTGGTGGGATTAAAATGAGCCATTTCTTGTAAAAAAAATCTTGATTAGAAATATATTTCAGCGGCACTTTAGGTCAATTTGTACACAAGCGACAAGACTTTTGTCAGGGCTGTCAATGTACATTTAAGAGTGATCAATAAACACTTATTCTGATAAATCAGCTGTTCTCTAGTAAAGTGCAACAGGAGTTTGGGGTTTTCATGAGCTCATCAGTATTAAAACAATAAAAGGCCTGCAATATTTCAGCTGGTGTGCAATGAATCTAAAATATATGAACGTTTAATTTTTATCATTACATTATGGAGAATAATGAACTTTATCACATATGCTAATTTCTTGAGAAGGACCTGAATATAGGCTATATATTAATAAATAGTCACTCGAGCGGACTTCACACACGCGGTTGTGTGCTGTGAGTTTAATCTGTGTATTCACTAATCCTTCACCAGAGCTTCCTGAAAATGCGTTCACACACAAGGCGAACCGAACCTGTGTCCAGTTTGGTCCGGACCGGGCTCTTTTCGCCGGACCACACTCCGTCTGTTTGGTCTGAGGGAGGGTTCTGTCATTTTAGATCCGAAAAGACCAAACAAGGTAGGTGTGAAAGTGTGTGTGTGTGTGTGTGCTGGCTTCACCCAGAAGCGGCGTCGTGATTTATGACAGATCATATTGAGATGAATTATGATTAGGATCAGAATTATTATAACAACTCTTCTGCATTAGACTCTGTTCTCAGATCAGCTCATAAAGATCCACAGGACAAACTATAGCAATAAATGAGCATTACATTATGACCAGCTCTGAGACTGCACCGCCCTCTGCTGGAGATCAGCACAAAGTTCACTCAACAAACAATATATAATATAATATAAATATAATGTAATGTAATAAACTAAATATAATATAATAATATATATATAATAAACATAATGTAATATAATATAATTTATATATTAATATTATTTTATATAATAAAATGTAATATAATATAATAAATACATAATGAAATGTAATATCATAAAATTAATATAATATTATATAACATAATATAATGCAATATAATATATAATATCATATAATGCGATGTAATATCATATAATGCAATATAATATATCATATAGTGCAAAATAATAAATCATATAATTCAATATAATATATCATATAATTCAATATAATATATCATATAATATAATGCAATATAATATATCATATAATATAATGCAATATAATATAATATAATGCAATATAATATAATATAATGCAATATAATATAATCTAATGCAATATATCATATAATATAATGCAATATAATATATCATATAATGCAATATAATATATCATATAGTGCAAAATAATAAATCATATAATTCAATATAATATATCATATAATTCAATATAATATATCATATAATATAATGCAATATAATATATAATATAGTGCAATATATCATATAATTCAATATAATATATCATATAATATAATGCAATATAATATATCATATAATATAATGCAATATAATATAATGCAATATAATATAATATAATGCAATATAATATAATCTAATGCAATATATCATATAATATAATGCAATATAATATATCATATAATGCAATATAATATAATGCAATATAATATAATATAATGCAATATAATATATCATATAATTCAATATAACATATAATATAATGCAATATAATATAATATAATGCAATATAATATAATATAATGCAATATAATATATCATATAATTCAATATAACATATAATATAATGCAATATAATATAATGAAATATAATGCAATATAATATAAAGTAATGTAATATAGTAAGATGTGATATAAAATAATATAATACATTTATTACATGCACAAGATGAAAGAGTCTGTCATGGACAATCTGCATAAAGATATGGATTATGATCTATAACTGTGACAGGAATAACAGCGGTGAGCGAGAGGATAAGCTAAATACTAATCATATAATTATTGTTTATCCATCATACTTATATCAGTTTCCTCAACATCCGCTTCGTCCTGATAATATAATCATTCAGAAGTATTATAATAAATCATTAGGCTATAACTGAGAAAAGTTCTGTTTATAGTTAATAATGTATAGTTTGGTCCAGCTGGGAATATTGTTATGCTCTTCTTTATTGACGTCGGAAGGATCAATAATCGAGATGTTGGTCACGTGTGCGCGCCTGCTCCTCCACTGCGCAT
>NC_090195.1:844864-882364 GCF_024679245.1 Pseudorasbora parva
TGATGCTTTGGTCTAGGGTGTTTTTTGGGGTTTATTGTAATTGCACGACTTGGACTTTAAAACTTCTCCTTTCCACAGAAGAAAAACTCCAGTGGTTTAAATGATGGTGTGTGTGTGAAGGATCTGTTGACTCAGATTGTGTTTGAGCTTCTCGTCTGAAGGATGAAATGACTGAATCGCACCACAGTATTTCCATTGTTTGCGATTTCAATGAGAGGAAAGCACAGCGAGAGTCCTGCTGACGTTTCTCTGCAGAGAGTGAAGGATGCTGGGAGATTCCCTGCTGGAAATGCAATATATATTATCAGATTCTGGGAAGATGTTGCTCAGGGTTTCCACGCAGAGGAAACAGATTCAGAATAGACGTTAAAGCTGCTCTGGGTTAATTGGGATGCTGTTTTAGTGTAGCTTTATTTAGAGCTGCGTGATTATTCGCTAGAGGACTGAGGTCTTGAATCAAACACTTAGTCCTAAATGACAGTGATTTAGCTCTTAAACATTCGACAAGTGCCAACATTCAGATCTGTGTCTGATCCAGAGAGAGCTGTTGTCATGGATAGATATAAAACCGTCTTACAATCATTCATATTATCATAGAAGTAGATGTTTATATCATGCCGAAGTGTATCATGGCTCAAATTTTGGATTTTGTTAATATATTTTCTGTAGAAAGACATAAATAGTGATTAAATAAATCTTTTGAATGAATGATTCAATGACTTGTTTCATTACTGGATGAATCAGTGTTTCTGAACGAATCTTATGAATGAATGATTCAATGACTCGTTTCATTACTGGATGAATCACTGCTTCTGAACGAATCTTATGAATGAATGATTCAATGACTCGTTTCATTACTGGATGAAACTATGGCCCCATTCACACCGCAAGTCGTAATGCTCAATTCTGATTTTTCGCTCAGATCTGATTTTTTTGTTTGGCTGTTCACATTACCTTTTAAAATGTGGCCTAAATCTGATTCCAGTGTGAACTGTTTGAGGTTTCAAACTAACCCGCATGTGCAAAAGAACAATATCAATGCCATCAGACGCAGCACGCTGCTGCACTAAAGTAATTCTTTCATTCCGTGCCACCTCAACAAAAGGTCCCCGGGTCAAATTGTTGGATTTTGTTAGAAAGACGAACATAAATAGTGAATAAAGCCCGAATATTAAACGCCTCAGGTGTGTATCTCCTGAGTAATCTCAGTTCTGTAGAGGAGCCTCAATGACCGCTTCACCTGAGATCTGGAGCCGGATTACAGCGCTGTAAAGATGACTTTAGAAAGATGGCAGCATCATTATCTTATCCTCACACAGAGATTGGCAGATCTATTAGTGAAATCTGTTGATTTTATCAATCTGAGGGTCATTATATGCCAACGGTGAGCGCTCAAACATGGGGGATAAGCACTTCTGCTGGCTCTTTCCTTCAAGTTTGTATGCAAGTAACTCAAGAAGTGTTAAAGATATCTTAATATTCTTTTAGATTCTGGCTCTAAATAAACTTTTCTTTTGATTTCTTCATTTTTAAGACCCTTCATGGTTCAGTCCCAGAGATATGGAGATCCTAATGCTGATCCAGGAGTAATCTGATCATTTGGACACATCTTCAGTGGTCAAAAAACAAATATGGGTCACTTTGCACACAGCTGATACTAGTTATATTAAAAGAGGAATATGTGAAGAACAATTAATGTTGAAACTAGAAATGTGTATAATGTTTTTCAATAAAAACAACTGTCTAGAACATTCCTGTCCGAGTGACATAAATGCTCCTTTTCCAAAGTTTGCGTACTCGTAATTCTAAAAATTTTCAAGATATCTTATCATCCTTCTGGATTCTCATTCTTAATAAACTTTACGTTTGACATCTTCATTTTCACGGCCCTGTAAAGTTCAGAGCCAGAGATATGAGGATCTCAAATCAGCTCCATGTTCAAATAGTTGAATTTTACCGGTCAGAAACCAAACGGAAGAGGTCAAGTTGAGGCACATTAACGCTCTCAAAAGTGCATTCATACGAATCTATATTTAATTTCTGTCTTTTAATGTGTCTTTGGCTCATCAGAACATGATTAGACAGGCATACAGAAAGAAAAAAAACTATATAAATATCAAAATAAGCAACAATGTACAATTCATATCACATCCGATTAGATAGTCAGTCACTTGCAGAGTTGAGAACTTTAATGGCGTTCGATATTGAATGATATATTTGATATATCTGAACCCAGTTCAGGGATTGTGTTCATTTGAGCAGCTTCTGAAGCCACCACGAGTTACATTACGCAGTATCGTATCTACACGTCACCGCATTGACCTCCCTATATCTCTGAGTCTTAAAGGTTAAGATTACATAAGAGAAGTTTCAGAAGAACAACACTCTAAACTGACAGGAAGATATCTTTAACACCACAACTGGAAACGCGTTTGTCTTTGGCACTCAGAGAGCTTTGAACTCAATTGTTCTGATAACTTGAGATCTCATTTCCCTCTGTTTTTCAGACATTCTTCATCAGCTTTTTAAAAAGTGACCACATTTAGTTCCTGACCCTTGAACATTTGAGATCTCCATATCCGTGGCTCTGAACTATACACGGCCTTAAAAATCAAGATGTAATGTTTATTACGAATGAGGATGTTAAGATATCATGAATACTTTTAGAGTTACAGGCATGACAACTTAAAACAAAACAATGGCAGACCGGAATGTTCTGCACAATCGTGTTGATAGAAAAACATGAGATGCATTTCTAGTTTCACTTTCAACATTATTTGTTCTTCAGATATTCCTCTTTAAAAGAAAACCATCAGCTGTGTGCAAACTGTGACCCACATTTGGTTTCTGACCACTGAACATGCGTACACTTTAGTCACTGAGCCGCATTGAGATCTCGATATCTCTGAAAATGAGTCATATCGGGCATTCGAAATTAAGATCTAAAGAATCCTACCGGAATCTAAAAGGATATTACGATATCTTTAATACTTCTGGAGTTATGGGCATGCTAACATGAGGCCCAAACCCAGCAGAAGAGCTTATCCCCCATGTTTGAGCGCTCACCGTCGGCATATAATCACACTCAGATTGACATTCAGGGGCCAGATGTTACATTCAGGGGTCATTAGGGGGCCAGATGTTACATTCAGGGGCCAGATGTTACATTCAGGGGTCATTAGGGGGCCAGATGTTACATTCAGGGGCCAGATGTTACATTCAGGGGTCATTCAGGGGCCACATGTTACATTCAGGGGTCATTCAGGGGCCACATGTTACATTCAGGGGTCATTCAGGGGCCAGATGTTACATTCAGGGGCCAGATGTTACATTCAGGGGTCATTCAGGGGCCACATGTTACATTCAGGGGTCATTCAGGGGCCACATGTTACATTCAGGGGTCATTCAGGGGCCACATGTTACATTCAGGGGTCATTCAGGGGCCAGATGTTACATTCAGGGGCCAGATGTTACATTCAGGGGCCAGATATTACATTCAGGGGCCAGATGTTACATTCAGGGGCCAGATGTTACATTCAGGGGTCATTAGGGGGCCAGATGTTACATTCAGGGGCCAGATGTTACATTCAGGGGTCATTCAGGGGCCACATGTTACATTCAGGGGTCATTCAGGGGCCACATGTTACATTCAGGGGTCATTCAGGGGCCACATGTTACATTCAGGGGTCATTCAGGGGCCAGATGTTACATTCAGGGGCCAGATGTTACATTCAGGGGTCATTCAGGGGCCAGATGTTACATTCAGGGGCCAGATGTTACATTCAGGGGTCATTCAGGGGCCACATGTTACATTCAGGGGTCATTCAGGGGCCACATGTTACATTCAGGGGTCATTCAGGGGCCACATGTTACATTCAGGGGTCATTCAGGGGCCAGATGTTACATTCAGGGGCCAGATGTTACATTCAGGGGCCAGATATTACATTCAGGGGCCAGATGTTACATTCAGGGGCCAGATGTTACATTCAGGGGTCATTCAGGGGCCAGATGTTACATTCAGGGGCCATTAGGGGCCAGATGTTACATTCAGGGGTCATTCAGGTGCCAGATGTTACATTCAGGGGCCAGATGTTACATTCAGGGGTCATTCAGGGGCCAGATGTTACATTCAGGGGCCATTAGGGGCCCAGATGTTACATTCAGGGGCCATTGGGGGGCCAGATGTTACATTCAGGGGCCAGATGTTACATTCAGGGGTCATTCAGGGGCCAGATGTTACATTCAGGGGCCATTAGGGGCCCAGATGTTACATTCAGGGGCCATTGGGGGGCCAGATGTTACATTCAGGGGCCAGATGTTACATTCAGGGGTCATTCAGGGGCCAGATGTTACATTCAGGGGCCATTAGGGGCCCAGATGTTACATTCAGGGGCCATTAGGGGGCCAGATGTTACATTCAGGGGTCAGATGTTACATTCAGGGGTCATTCAGGGGCCAGATGTTACATTCAGGGGCCATTAGGGGGCCAGATGTTACATTCAGGGGCCATTAGGGGCCAGATGTTACATTCAGGGGCCATTAGGGGGCCAGATGTTACATTCAGGGGCCATTCGGGGGCCAGATGTTACATTCAGGGGCCATTAGGGGGCCAGATGTTACATTCAGGGGCCATTAGGGGGCCAGATGTTACATTCAGGGGCCATTAGGGGGCCAGATGTTACATTCAGGGGCCATTAGGGGGCCAGATGTTACATTCAGGGGCCATTAGGGGGCCAGATGTTACATTCAGGGGCCATTAGGGGGCCAGATGTTACATTCAGGGGCCATTAGGGGGCCAGATGTTACATTCAGGGGCCATTAGGGGGCCAGATGTTACATTCAGGGGCCATTAGGGGGCCAGATGTTACATTCAGGGGCCATTAGGGGGCCAGATGTTACATTCAGGGGCCATTAGGGGGCCAGATGTTACATTCAGGGGCCATTAGGGGGCCAGATGTTACATTCAGGGGTCATTCAGGGGCCAGATGTTTTCATAAATAATGAAAAAATTAAATAAAACTGAAAAAGGAGGAATGGTGTTTTATGACATTTATTTTTATTGAAGCATAAAATGTTTTCATTTTTTTTGTTGTTGAGAAAAATAGGCGTTGCGAAGACGAAGCGAATAATCTCTGGAGACATGGCTCTTTGCGGAGTTATTTATTGGTTATTTGTTTTGAATGCTCCTTCCTGACTCTCTCGACACACACACACACACACACACACACACACACACACACACACACACACACACACACACATCTATAGCTCAGTTTTCCCCCTGAACTTTCCGATCTCAGTCAAACAGCTCATGGGTATTTACATGGACATTTTCCAGAACCCCCTTCCATTTTTATCTCAGTTTCAGTTTTTGCAGGAAATAACAGCGCATTAATGTCGATCTGAAATAAACGGAGGAGAGTGTGTGTTGTGAGAGTGTGTTGTGAGAGTGTGTGGAGAGTGTGTGTTGTGGAGAGACTGTCACTCAGTGTGTGTGCTGTGTATATGAATACACACTTCATCATGTATATTTTTAACAAATATTTGGTATATATATTTGTTTATAAATATAAAAATTGTCTTAAATATATGGATGTGTGTGCAGTTATTCACCAATCGGGCATAACATTATGACCAGCGAGTAACAGTGTAACACTGATGATCTCATCATCACGGCTCCTGTTAGTGGGTGGGATATATTAGGCAGCAAGTGAACATTTAGTCCTCAGAGTTGATGTGTGTGAAGCAGGAGAAATGGGCAAGCGTAAGGATTTGAGCGAGTTTGACAAGGTGTGTGTGTCTGGTTGTGTGTGTGTGTGTGTGTGTGTGTGTGTGATGGGTAGGTTTAGGGGCAGTGTAGGAGGATAAAATGTACAGTTTGTACGGTATAAAAACCATTACGCCTATGGAGAGTCCCCACAAAGATAGTGAACCAGACGTGTGTGTGTATCTGGTGTGTGTGTGTGTGTGTGTGTGATGTTTGTGTGTGTCTGGTGTTTGTGTGTGTCTGGTGTGTGTGTGTGTGTGTGTGTGTGTGTGTGTGTGTGTGTCTGGTGTGTGTTGCTTTCGTTCTGATGATGAGGACGAATGATCTGATGTTGATGGTCTCTTTCAGGTCCTATGTGTGTGTGTGTGTGTGTGTGTGCTCTGGTTGGTCCGGGACAGATGAAGCTGTGTTTGAGTCGGACGCGTGCGGGATGAAACCCTGACGATCTCAGACGGTCAGTTTATTCCTCATGCTTTTCTTCATCTTCATCATGATTATTATGAAATATTAACTCATCAGAGATCATCTGGTAGGTCAAACTGCAGTCGTGATATGGTCTTAAATCAAACAGGCTGTGATTTATTAAAGTAATTATAGTTATAACGCCTGTCAATTAAACATTTATATAAATGTTCACATCAATATCTGTATAAATGTAGTGTCAGCAAAGGAAACTTCAAGGACTTCCTGTTGTTTTCTGACAGTAAATGGTTTAATGTTTGAACATAAAAAAATGTACTGTAAAACATATAGTAATATATAATAATTAACATTTTAATTATATATTAAATGTGAATGTATTTAACATTATTATGGTAATATTTCTTATTTAGTAATTTTTTATTTTATTTATTTACAGTGCATCTACTAATATTTGTCTTATTTGTTTAATATTAAATAAAACATTAGATGTACTGTAAATAAAAAATAAAAAACTATATATATATATATATATCAGTAATAAATAATTAAGTATTTTAAAAAAAGAATACTTAATTATATATATATTTTTCTTTATTTAGTTAATAATAGTTAAAAAAATTATAGTTTGATTAATAACTCATTCATAGATTCATAACTCAATCATCCTCATATTATGAGATCGAGTTTAAATGAAATATGATTTGTGTCCGCAGAGTCGATCTGTAATGATGCAGAGCGACGACCGCAAGAGGAAGAAACTGAGTTTGACCCCTAGAAGCGCATCGGACGAGTACAGTCTGAGAGTGAGTACGTGACCTCTGACCTTCAGCTCAGTGCCGGCCAATCAGTGACGAGACTTTCTGCTTCCTCCTCAGGAGCGACCGAAAGACGACGTCAAGATGAAGAATAAAGTTTCCACTTCGCAAGGTAGAGCAAAAACTCATATTTAATAATGTTCATTTAGTCGCATAGAGATTTTAAAAAAAGTCATCAGCTTTACAATACTTTGAAGTATTTGAACAGGGAAAGAACTACAATCACAGGGAAAGAACTACAATCACAGGGAAAGAACTACGATCACAGGGAAAGAACTACAATCACAGGGGAAAGAACTACAATCACAGGGAAAGAACTACGATCACAGGGGAAAGAACTACAATCACAGGGAAAGAACTACAATCACAGGGAAAGAACTACAATCACAGGGGAAAGAACTACAATCACAGGGAAAGAACTACGATCACAGGGGAAAGAACTACAATCACGGAAAGAACTACAATCACAGGGGAAAGAACTACAATCACAGGGAAAGAACTACAATCACAGGGAAAGAACTACAATCACAGGGAAAGAACTACAATCACAGGGAAAGAACTACAATCACAGGGAAAGAACTACAATCACAGGGAAAGAACTACAATCACAGGGAAAGAACTACAATCACAGGGAAAGAACTACGATCACAGGGGAAAGAACTACAATCACAGGGAAAGAACTACAATCACAGGGAAAGAACTACAATCACAGGGGAAAGAACTACAATCACAGGGAAAGAACTACGATCACAGGGGAAAGAACTACAATCACGGAAAGAACTACAATCACAGGGGAAAGAACTACAATCACAGGGAAAGAACTACAATCACAGGGGAAAGAACTACAATCACAGGGAAAGAACTACAATCACAGGGAAAGAACTACAATCACAGGGGAAAGAACTACAATCACGGGGAAAGAACTACAATCACGGGGAAAGAACTACAATCACAGGGAAAGAACTACAATCACGGGGAAAGAACTACAATCACGGGGAAAGAACTACAATCACGGGGAAAGAACTACAATCACGGGGAAGGAACTACAATCACGGGGAAGGAACTACAATCACGGGGAAAGAACTACAATCACGGGGAAAGAACTACAACCACGGGGAAAGAACTACAACCACGGGGAAAGAACTACAACCACGGGGAAAGAACTACAACCACGGGGAAAGAACTACAACCACGGGGAAAGAACTACAATCACGGGGAACGAACTACAGCCACGGGGAAAGAACTACAACCACGGGGAAAGAACTACAACCACGGGGAAAGAACTACAACCACGGGGAAGGAACTACAATCACGGGGAACGAACTACAATCACGGGGAAAGAACTACAATCACAGGGAAGGAACTACAATCACGGGGAAAGAACTACAACCATGGGGAAAGAACTACAACCACGGGGAAAGAACTACAATCACGGGGAAAAGAACTACAATCCAATGAAGCACGTCAAAATATCAAACTATTTAAGTTAATTGCAAAATATGCAAATCTATATTTAAATATTTTGAGAGCGTAGGAAGATTGTCATTAGCTCTTTTTGTGTGTTTTGACTCTGATTGGTGGAATGTTCTGCACAGCATCATTGGTAATGTAGTTTTTTTAAACTACATTATTGTATACATTTTAATGATTTCAATTAATTAGACATGATTTCTGATTACAACCATTTAATTTAACCATTAAAACACAATCAAGAAAAAATTAAATGTACATTTTGGTTAATCTTTTAAATAAATTTTACATTTTTTAACAATAAATAAATATTATATATATACCAATAAATAAATATTATATAAATAAATAAATATTATATATTTATTTATTAATATATTTATTTCAAAATTCAGTGTAATTTGCTCTTTTGGTGTATTTGTCTCTGATTGGTGGAATGTTCTGCACAGCATTATGGGTAATGTAGTTTTTTTGTAAATTATTGTTAAAGGTTTTATGATTTTAGTTAATTAGTCGTGCTTTAAAACAAAAAACTAAATTAAATAAAAAACTAAAGCCTTAAAAAAATACAATTTATTGAAAGATTAACCATTTAAATATAATTTTTAAACAGTTTTAAAAAGCTTGTGTAATAAATTGAAACCATGAAACGTATACAATTTAAAAGCAATTTATTAAAAAAAACTTTTTTTCTCCTGGAAATTCATTGTAATTCACTCTGACTCTAAATGGGGGAATTTTTGCACAGCATCATGGGTAATGTAGTTTTTCACTACTAATTCCAATGTTAAACAATTATTTAAAAGGTTAGCTGAAATAGTGTGGGCTGATGGCTTTAACAGCAGCAAACACCACCGATTAACAACCTCGTATCTCTCACTGCAAAAAATGCTCTTCTTACTCAGTATTTTTGTCTTGTTTCTAGTCCAAACATCTAAAAAATCTTAAAACAAGAAGTATCTACTAGACAAGCAAAAGTAATTGTCTTGTTTTGGGGAAAATAACTCAAAATGAAGAGAGTTTTTGCTTAAAATAAGATAAATAATCTGCCAATGGGGTGAGAAAAATAATCTTAATTCAAACAGAAAACAAGACAAAAATACTAAGAAAAGAAAAGCATTTTTTGCTGTGTACAGTATTTAACAGTTCTTAAGTTATTATTAAAATCAATGTCCCCGTGGGGAAATGTGGTCTGGATGCGAATGTTATTGCTCAGATGTTTGCTCTGGTTGATTGTGTGTGTGTGTGTGTGTGTGTGTGTGTGTGTGTGTGTGTGTGTGTGTGTGTGTGTGTGTGTGTGTGTGTGTGTGTGTGTGTGTGTGTGTGTGTGTGTGTGTGTGTGTGTCTGCAGTGAGTGGGAAGAAGAAGCCGTGGTCCTGGGATCAGTATCTGGAGGACGAGCGTGCCGAAGCGGCTCCACTGCAGCTCTTTACTGAGGTATGGCTTCTGATCTGGGGTCAGTTTATCAGCATCCAGCTCTAATTAGGCCCGATGACTTCTGCCACGGGAAAAAGCACAGATTTTAAGTTATTAAAGGGTTCGTTCACCCAAAATGAAACTTCTGTCATTAACTCCTCTCCCTAATGTGCAAGTCGTATGATTTTAATTACTTAGACATGATTTTTGATCTCTAAAAATTGTATTTTAACAACTAAAAAAGGAAATCCAGAATAATTTGAACAGAAAAAAATAAGACTTTCATAGGGCACTTAAATTATATTTTTATTAAACCTTTAATAATTTGTTGTTCGGTTATGTATGATATAATTAGACATTCTTTTTGATTACTAAACTATTTAAAACCCAATGCAAAAATATGTAATAGTGACGATTGAGCAGAATCAGCAGATTAATCTGCAGCATATCACATAAAAAAAGCATTATGTGCATAAAAAACCTGCTCTCAACTAAAGCTGCTCATTATTTATCCAATAAGACTGAGTCTGGTTTCTCTAAGGGTTATTTTTCTCCATCATGCCCTGATGGAGTTTGGGTTCCTTTGGTCGCCTTTGGCTTGGCTTGCTCAGTTGGGGACACTAACATTATGATCAGAGTTATTCAACTAAATATACAAATTAATGAATGAGGTCTTATTTAATTCTATAAACTATAATCCTGATCTGCCAACATTGTCTCTCTGATAAATTAAAATAAGCTGATAACATCACTGTTTACTCCAGAACGACTGTACAGCCAAATCTAATTCTGCTGCAGTATTGTCCTGTTTAACACTGAAGCTGCTCTGACACAATCGCCGCTGGAGAAGAGCGATAGAAATAAATAAGAAGACGTTTACTGAATGAATCCCTCAGCTGACTCAGTAGAGGCTGTGATTGGATAACTGGCCTAACCAGCGGACCAATGGCGTCGCAGCGTCTCAAATGTTGGTTTGGTGGAGCCAGAAGGATGTGGTTTGTTCCTAAAGTTCTTCTTGTGTTTGCTCTCCTCTAGTCCCAGGCGTTCCCAAACAGCAGAAGTGGATTTAAAGTTGGGATGAGGCTGGAAGGCATCGATCCGCTGCATCCGTCCATGTTCTGTGTGCTGTCTGTGGCCGAGGTCAGAAATCCGCTCAATTAACTCATTCAGTAGATGCACACTTTACCATCAAAACATTTGACACACTGCAAAAAATGCTTTTCTTACTTAGTATTTTTGTCTTGTTTCTAGTCAAAATATTAAAAATTCTTACATAAAGAGACATTTACTAGACAAGCGAAAGTAATTGTCTTGTTTTGGGGAAAATAACTCAAAATGAAGAGAGTTTTTGCTTAAAATAAGATCAATAATCTGCCAATGGGGTGAGAAAAATAATCTTAATTCAAACAGAAAACAAGATTATTTTTATTTAAATTTGTTGGCACGTTATTCGAGGAACGGTTTGACGAATGTAATAACTTTTTGTCGCCATTTTCTGGCAATTATCAGGGCCCGTATTTATCAAGCTTCTCAAAGGGCTATTTTAGTCTTAAGTGCTGAGAATTCATGAAATTTACTTCTACTTTCAAACTTAAGTATAAAAGCAAGTTATCAATTGTCTTAAAGCTAAGAATCCCTCTTACTCTCCCAGTTATTTCAGCGCTGGAAAGATGAATCTGTGTTTAATCTGGGTCATTAATGTAGTAGAAATGTGAAATTATTTTTGAATTTGGTGCCTTCTAGACTGAGAAAAGACAGAAAATGTATTTTTGTCTCATGGGGATGAAAGACTACAATTCCCAGAATGCTTCACTGCCCTGTGAGGCCACGCCGACAGTCACCGCTACTGGATTACAGTGACTGAGTTAGAGAAGACGCTACAATTAAAAACTGAACGTGTGTGTTCAACATAACGCTGGAGTCGCCGCGCGAGTCTCACAGCACTAACGCTGCAGGAGTCAGATTACATTTAACGTCATCAATGAGCTGATGAGAGCTGAGGTAATCGCGACCACACTCGCGGCATACATTCACAACGTGTGTTCAGTTCATGCCTTTGGAAGCTTAACTTTCATATAAATTAATTTGAGAAGTTAAAACACTCACATTGCTTAGCATCTGTTTAAATGAGTGCCTGAGCGGAGCGGAGCTGTGAGTGTGATCTCCATCCCAAATCTTTCCAGAGAGGGAGAATGTGTTTGAAATGTTTGACGATGAGCAGTTCATCAAACGGTATCGTTCGGACAGAGCAGGCGTCATCTTTTCCAGCGCTGGTTAATGTTGGCTTTTATAAATAAATAAAAAACGCTGTTCGAGTAATTCAGCAGCAGTAGCGATCGCTTCTTCCTCCTGCCAGTTCAGTTTTCTTCTGGAACCCATGATGGCTGATTACATTAAAAAACATCTAGGCTATAGGCAGGTCAGTAAACAGCACACCAGTTTAAAAAATGTAATTAAGCCATGGATGAAAACATGTTTATCTTCCACTTCACATGTCTATATTATAATGTATTCTCTTAAATCTCTTTATTGCCAAATGTGTGTTGGATGTAAACTCCTCTTAGGAGCTTCACCATTCAATGTGAATTTATCTGAGAATATTCCTAAATAAGGACATCTCTTCAGTGATTGGTTCATGCCTATGACATCATCCGAAATTCCCGTTTGTGGCACATAAAAAGCACTATTCGCACGGGATTAGTATTATCTGGACCTCTGTGATTTAGAAATGACTCCACATCTGAGTTTTGTGGCGCATTCGCACGGGATAAGCAAAGCCTGTGATTTTACTCGAATTTACGGACTTATCTCCCGGATATGATGTCAAGGCATCGTTATAGATATAGCTGTATGAACAGGCATCGATATCGTTTTGATTATTTTATAGTAATAAATAAACATAATTTCGTTCAGTTAGAGAACAGATGAGTCAGAGTTCATTCATCACGAGTGAGAAGCTGACACACGGCGGATGATTCAGTTTCAGAGCTGAATGTAAAAGCGGCCATTTAAGCGAGCTTGTCATTGTCCTGTTCTGTTCTGTTCTTCATTAAGAACAGTATTGATGTTAATATTAAACACACCATTCAATCAGTTTACTCCCAAATTGATACTCATTCAAAAGTGAAAGTATAATCCGTGCGGGAAGTCATAACGGTGCGCATTATGAATGCAGCCTTTGTGAAAGATAAAGATAGAAATGCCCACAGGAAGAAGAAAAGCTTGCAAAAACGCCTAATCCTGGCCACATCACAGAGATGCCGATTCGCACGGGACTACTATCATCACAGGACCTCGGTGTTCGGTGAAATATGGCCGGTCATTTGCAGGGGAAGTTTTACTTTACAAATTACAGACATGGCCGATTGGCACGGGATTAAGATCACAGACATTCTCTGCAATAATTACAAATCACCAGAGGTCCCAGATAATACTAGTCCCTCACGAATAGTGCTAAAGTGTCGTAAATCTACTCTAAGACTGCCACTTCAGATGTAGTCCTACACTTCACTTAAAGTATGATTGGGACGCTTGATAACTAACTTTCAAGCGCAGCTTTGAGCCAAGAATTGTTTTACTCTTAAGTCAGTGTTCTTGTGAGTAATTCTAAGATGTTTGATAAATACGGCCCTGGTTTGATTTTCGTGCGGAGGTCAAAAAAGTCTGTTTTTGTTGAGATATCTGTGGATTTGCTTGTTGTTGAAGGTGATTGGCTTCCGTCTGCGCCTCCGAATCGACGGGTACTCGGAGTGCTATGACTTCTGGGTAAACGCCGACTCTCCTGACATCAAGCCAGCCGGATGGTGCGAGTCCACGGGACACAAACTTCATCCGCCCAAAGGTTCGTTAGATCAGGGGTTTTCAAACTTTATGACGCCAAGGACCCCCAATTATGATGAGCGTTATGAAGGACCCCTTCCTAAAATCTATCTCGATATTTTCCTTTATGAAACAAACAGTAAGTCATAGTAAGTGTGACATTATGCATACAAAATATTGTTTCCAAACTTAAACTGGCTATATTTAATGTTGGATGTATAAACCTGAAGAACATTTTCAATTAAAAATGATTTGCCTTAGCAACTTTCACAATAAATGCCTGTGAACAAGCTTTCATACTGCGTTAGGAATCCTGCCTTACAGCCCCAGTGAGGGAGATAAAGCGAGAAAAACTCACTGTGAAAGGTACAAGACAAACATTTGCAATTCTGGAAAGTATGGTTATGGCAAGAAAGGAGAGAAACATTTAGAAAATTAAACAGTTGATCCATTTTTGCTTTGTCTTTTTATTCCCTGAAATGTTCTGGAGGACCTCCGGCCCTTAGACCCTTAGAGTTAGATCTTATTAGATCTCCGGCACCATCCTCAACACACCGCCTGATGTTCGTGTCATGTGCCTGCTTCAGTCTTTTTTCTCTTGTTCATCTCATTCGTTTTCCTCAGGTTATAAGCCAAGCGAGTTCGACTGGGAGAAGTATCTGGAGGCCTGTAATGCTCAAGCTGCACCAAAGAGTCTCTTCAGATCCCAAAGCACCGTAAGTCCAGCCGGTCTGATGGCTTCTTCACGGCTCATGACAGAGGTCAGATGGAGATGTGCCCAGCTCTTTCATGGATGGATAGATGGATGGATGATGATGGATGATGATGGATGGATGGATGGATGGATGGATAGATTGGATGGATAGATTGGATGGATGGATGATGGATTGATGATGGATGGATGGATAGATTGGATGGATAGATTGGATGGATGGATGATGGATGGATGATGGATGGATGATGGATGGATTGATGGATGGATGGATTGATGGATAGATTGGATGGATGATGGATTGGATGGATGATGGATAGATGGATGGATGATGGACAGATGTGTTTGGAGAGATGGATGAATGATGGACAGATGTGTTTGGAGCGATGGATGAATGATGGACAGATGTGTTTGGAGAGATGGATGAATGATGGACAGATGTGTTTGGAGAGATGGATGAATGATGGACAGATGTGTTTGGATGGACGGATGGATGATGGAGAGATGGATGGATGATGGACAGATGTGTTTGGAGAGATGGATGGATGATGGACAGATGTGTTTGGAGAGATGGATGGATGATGGACAGATGTGTTTGGATGGACGGATGGATGATGGACAGATGTGTTTGGATGGACGGATGGATGATGGACAGATGTGTTTGGAGAGATGGATGGATGATGGACAGATGTGTTTGGAGAGATGGATGGATGATGGACAGATGTGTTTGGAGAGATGGATGGATGATGGACAGATGTGTTTGGAGAGATGGATGGATGATGGACAGATGTGTTTGGAGAGATGGATGGATGATGGACAGATGTGTTTGGAGAGATGGATGGATGATGGACAGATGTGTTTGGAGAGATGGATGGATGATGGACAGATGTGTTTGGATGGACGGATGGATGATGGACAGATGTGTTTGGAGAGATGGATGGATGATGGACAGATGTGTTTGGATGGACGGATGGATGATGGACAGATGTGTTTGGAGAGATGGATGGATGATGGACAGATGTGTTTGGAGAGATGGATGGATGATGGACAGATGTGTTTGGAGAGATGGATGGATGATGGACAGATGTGTTTGGAGAGATGGATGGATGATGGACAGATGTGTTTGGAGAGATGGATGGATGATGGACAGATGTGTTTGGAGAGATGGATGGATGATGGACAGATGTGTTTGGAGAGATGGATGGATGATGGACAGATGTGTTTGGATGGACGGATGGATGATGGACAGATGTGTTTGGAGAGATGGATGGATGATGGACAGATGTGTTTGGAGAGATGGATGGATGATGGACAGATGTGTTTGGAGAGATGGATGGATGATGGACAGATGTGTTTGGATGGACGGATGGATGATGGACAGATGTGTTTGGATGGACGGATGGATGATGGACAGATGTGTTTGGAGAGATGGATGGATGATGGACAGATGTGTTTGTCCTCCTCAGAGCGCCTCAGTGTTTGCGGTGGGCCAGAAGCTGGAGGCGGTGGACCGGAAGAACCCGTGTCTGGTGTGTGTGGCCACTGTGGCTGATATCGTGGAGAACCGCTTCCTGGTCCACTTCGACAACTGGGACGACACCTACGACTACTGGTGAGGCTACTGGAGCTCCCACAGCAGCTCACTGGGACCAGTTAAAGCGTTAGTTCACCCACAAACGAAACATCTGTCATTAACTCCTCTCCCTAATGTCGCTCCACACCCGTCAGACCTCCGTTCATCTTCACACACAGTTTAAGATATTTTATATTTAGTCCGAGAGCGTATGCAAGTGTATGCACACTATACTGTCCATGTCCAGAAAGGGAATAAAAACATCATCACAGTAGTCCATATGAGACATCAGTGGGTTAATTAGAGTCTCTTGAAGCATCCAAAATACATTTGGGTCCAAAAATAACAAAAACTACGACTTTATTCAGCATTGGCTTCTCTTCCGCGTTTGTGTTCAATCCTCAAATAAAGATTCAAACGGTTATGAATCAGTGAATCGATTCATGATTCGTCAAACTGCTGAAATCACGAGACATTGGCGATCCGAATCATGAATCGATGGATGAATGGATCAGATAAATAGATGGATGGATGAATGGATCAGATATATGGATGGATGGATAGAGGGATAGATAGATGGATGGATCAGATATATAGATGGATGGGTGGATGGATGGATAGAGGGATAGACAGATGGATAGATGGATGGAGAGAGGGAAAAACAGATGGATGGATGGATAGATGAATGGATGGATCAGATATATAGATGGATGGATGGATCGATAGAGGGATAGACAGATGGATGAATGGATAGATGGATGGATAAGATATATAGATGGATGGGTGGATGATGGATAGATAGAGGGATAGACAGATGGATGGATGGATGAATGGATAGATGGATGGATCAGATATATGGATGGGTGGAAGGATGGATAGATAGAGGGATAGAAAGATGGATGGGTGGATGAATGGATAGATGGATGGGTGGGTGGATGGATAGAGGAATAGACAGATGGATGAATGGATGGATGGATAGAGGGATAGACAGATGGATGAATGGATGGATGGATAGACAGATGGATGGATGGGTCAGATATATAGATGGATAGAGGGATAGACAGATGGATGGATAGAGGGATAGACAGATGGATGAATGGATAGATGGATGGATCAGATATATAGATGGGTGGGTGGGTGGATGGATGGATGGATAGAGGGATAGACAGATGGATGAATGGATGGAGGGATAGACAGACAGTGGTTAAACGGCTGAATATGCGCAGCCCTTGATGAAATGAATATTCAAAACATTATAAGATCAGACGAGATGAAGAATGCAGGTGATGATGATGATGAAGTGCAGCGTCGCTCATATCCCGCTGATGTTTAATGGTGTGAGTGTGTGTGTGTGTGAGTGTGTGTGAGTGTGTGTGTGTGTGAGTGTGTGTAGTATCACATTAATATGCATGTCCACTTCTGCTTATTAACGTGTGTTTATAATGCCTGACTGATCCATCACTGCTCATGAGAGGAAGAGGAGTCAAAATAGAGTCCGCACATATTAGATCAGTGTGTTATTACTGGCTGTGTCCAGCAGGGGGAGCTCTCACACAGATGCTACACACACACACACACACACACACACACACACACACACACACAGCTTTATGATGTCATAATCTGAAAGCACCGACCGTCTCCATTGACTCTCTATTGTGGGAATCGCCTCATTATCATTTCTGACTTATTACAAAAAATCGAACATAAAAGCTGAAATGTGACGAGCTGTGCAGAAAACAAGATAAAAAACAGAAGTGTTTATAAGCTGCTGACCCAAAAAACGAGCGTTTAAAGACATAAGTGCAGACATGCACTAGAGTCAGAGCGGGACATGTTATATTACACTGAGAACGACGCCCACTGGAGGAGAAAGTAATCAGAGACAGGAAATATAATATATAAAACTGACATCTGGATATTTGACAGAATGTTTACTGCACACGGAGACACACTGAGACACACTGAGACACACTGAGACACACTGAGACACACTGAGACACACTGAGACACACTGAGACACACTGAGACACACGGAGACACACGGAGACACACTGAGACACACGGAGACACACTGAGACACACGGAGACACACTGAGACACACTGAGACACACTGAGACACACTGAGACACACTGAGACACACTGAGACACACGGAGACACACTGAGACACACTGAGACACACTGAGACACACTGAGACACACTGAGACACACTGAGACACACGGAGACACACTGAGACACACTGAGACACACTGAGACACACTGAGACACACTGAGACACACTGAGACACACGGAGACACACTGAGACACACGGAGACACACTGAGACACACTGAGTGTCAGGATCCCCAAACTGAGCCATTGTTCTGCTGAAGCTTCCCGAGTTATTGCCCGTGTCCAGGGGCGTACATTTCATCTAACAGTTGGAGATGTTCAATAAACATCAAATTTCTCAAAAACAATTTTTGAAGGGGACACAAATAATACAGCCAAAATACTTTATTTTGTGTTTGGTGCGCTGAAAAATTATCCAATGTCAGTTTTTCTTTTCTCTGTTTATCTGACCAACAAGGCAAAGCGAGAGTTAATATATATGAGTACGGTTCTCCATGCAGTCATATTATAATTATTAAATTATCTAGTGTCCGTCACGTTGTATTTTATACTATTATATTTAACTGGTGACTTATTAAAATATTGAGTAAAGCCCAGCACAGATACTCCACGCCACTTGAATTTTTGGTTCATTAGCCAGTTATTCTTAATGAAATACACGATAAACGACACACTCCCTTAATCAGGCGCCACAGCTGGACAGTCCCTCAGCTCATTTCCTCGAGTCCTGTACTGAAGTTCACTGTTTGAGTCTCTGTGCTTTACTGGAGTATTATTTTTTCTGTAAACTTCTGACTTTAACTTCATAAGTATTTGTTTTCAAAAGTACTTAAGTATCAAAAGTAAATGTCCTTCTTTATGTCGCTGCATTATTGTATTATAGTTGTATAAATGCACATTATGCCGTCATGGTTTAAGCCAGTCAGTGACGCTCCATCTGACACACTAGCAGACGACTAACTTAAACTCATTTAAATACTTGTAGAAAAGTTACAAAGCTGCTGTCACTTTAAGGCCGAATGCACGGATCCAATACACTGATACACATCTGATATTCTCACACTGTTCACCTTCACTGAAGACAGAATCAACTTTGTTTATGTGAATCCTCCACTAAATGAGCATTTGGACATCCGTCTTCTTCCGTCATTTTGCTCTAAACTATAAATCAGTGTTTAATAAATGCTGTGAAATCATTGAACTTCACGAGACTCTACAAGAGTGATTCCTGAAAGGCTTTCTGCAAAAACCCAAACACCTTTTAAAGAAGAAAAAAATCATCACTGACTTTCAAAGCTGCGACAGAAACGACTTTCCACTTCGAGGACCTTGATAGAAATGTAGTGGAGTAAAGAGGACGATATTTGTCTTTCAGATGGAGTGAAGTTAAAGTCAGAAGATTACAGAAAGAATAATACTCCAGTAAAGCACAGAGACTCAAACAGTGAACTTCAGTACAGGACTCGAGGAAATGAGCTGAGTGACTGTCCAGATCTGACAAAGTCAATGGAAAATAAATGTGGGCGTGGCTTAAATACGCTCTTTCTCTATCCCTTGCACACTCTTTCTTCCATTGGCTGGATCAATAAACACACCTCCCGTGATTGGTTGTTCGGCTGAGATTGATGCATGAACTTTATTTCCTCAGGTGTGATGCGAGCAGTCCTCATATTCACCCGGTGGGCTGGTGTCAGGACCACGGCCGGCCGCTCACTGCACCACAGGGTGGGTATCAAACCTCATTATAATAATTAATGCGCATAATAAAGGGGCGGGCCTGGTTGATCATTGGATGATGGATGGACGGATTATGGTTGTTTGTTAGTTGTGTGTTGGAATTGCCGGTTATGGTAAGGGGCGGGACATTTTACCAATCACAACACACCGCTCCAGCCGACCAATCAGAGCACAGTGTGCTTTCAGAAGGCGGGGCTTCATAGAGACTAAACAGAGTTACTGCCAGACTGGGAAAAGAGGAGCCGCAACAATGGAGAATATGAGGAATAATCAACATTCAACTGCTCTAGAGACAGAAAGGACGTGATTTGTCATGCCAAAGCGTTTAAAGCAGGACGTTTGAGGAGCGTAAGGAAAGCTCTGGTCTTTTCCTCACAGATGTGATGGGAATGATCCGCCGCTGTGTGTGGAGGTGAAATCAGCCGAGCGAGAGCCAATCCAATCTGACATGACCTCAATTCACCACGGCACATGCCAGCTGTGTTTAATGCCAATAAAGAACCTGTGTTTTTAAAGGGACAGTTCACCCAGAGACATAAATTCTTCCTCAAGACCGTCGTTCATCTTCAGACACAGATGAAGATATTTCTGATGAGATCCGAGAGCTCTCTGACCCCTCCATAGACGGCAATGTCCACTTTCAAGGGTCAGAAAGGAAGTAAAGACGTGGTTATAATAGTCATGTGACTCCAGTGGTTCAGCCTTAATGCCCTTTCACACCGGACGCGTAACGGAAAAGGGGAGCGAATAAGCGAATATTTTGCGTCAAAACCATTCACATCAGCTGTGACACGAATTTGCGGCGTTTCAGAGCTCCAACATTCCTAAACATTTGCGGCTGCAGCTGAGAAAACACTTCATCAGTCATGAAGACGAGCTTTTCATTTTATTTAAAAGACCAAAAAGAAGGTTTTGGGTGCTCCAGTCTTAAAGAACAGAGAGTCTGAAGGGGAGGATGCTAATCTCTACAGGAGCTAAAGCTTTATAATGGCCGCTTCTGCACTTACTTTCTAAAGTCTGTGGGACAATTAGAGTAAAAGTAACGTTAGCAGCGCATCTGAGGAGACTAACCCTGCGTCCCAATTCGCATACTATCCATCCTAAATAGTATTCAAAAATAGAATTAGTATGTCCCAAATCATAGTATGTTGAGAGTATTGTAAAGATTCCCGGATGGTTTACTATTTCCGGTCCGAATTCGAAGTATGAATCAATGGGCACTCTAACGGCGGATATTACCCACAACCCATTGCGAGTTGGACGAGGATTCGATTAGAACTACAAACGTGGATAAAAAGCATTAAAAAAAACTACAAACATGGCGGATGTGCGAGTCCGACGGTTAAGTAGAGAAGTTTAGATAAAGGAGTTTGAGTGACCAACTATCAGTATTTAACCCGACAAAAATATATTTATTCAGTGTTGTCCACATTACATTTCACCCGCAGCAGCATTGAGGACTTTTGTAATGACACGTTTGGCCGTTAACTCTTAAATGCATCATTATATTTAAACTGCAAACACACGAGGAGAATCTCTGCATTAAAGACACACACATGGCAGATCAACGAGCGGCTACATTTCTCTCCGATACGGCAGGAGATTAAACTGGATGTGGAGGATTTGAACTGTGACGAATCTGACGATGATTGACACACAACTAAGCGACAGAGTCCGTTAAAGATGGCGAAATAGTATGTCCCGAAGCTTGCATACTTTTCTGCTACACACTCAAAATTATATACCTTTTCTTCACAAAAAGAGTACAAACTTTTAGGACGTAGTATAAGTAAGTGAAGTAGGCGAATTGGGACGCAGCATAAGGGTGCGTTCACACTTGTAGTTCGGTTAGTTCGGTTCGTTTGGTCCGGACCAAAAAACCAAAACAAAACATATAGTCCTGGTCCGCTCAGCGTTCACACTGGCATTTCTAACAGCGACCCTAAAGTTACCGAACCAAAGGCTCAGGGAGACGCTCACAACCTGATTGGTCGGCTTATCTGACGTAGGAGCTGCTTACCGAACACTCAGAACAACGCTGTTCCGGATTAAACGCCATCATTTAATGCGTGTACATATGGCATTATTTACCCGCTGAGAACTCATGAAGAGCTCATGAAGTGTTCAAAACATTCAAAACCGCTCCAGGATTTCCTCCGCTGTGCAGAACAGAGACGGCCGTTCTGTCGTCTGTACCGTCTAATGGCCGACAGGTGCTCTGATGAGAAGAGCCAGGTTTGCTTTGTGTGTTTTTTTTAGCATTTTCGAAACATGCTCGTCAGACCAAATATTGATGAGGCTCTTCCTCGTTGCTCCACGTTTGCCCTCTGACGTTAACGTTACTCATTCTGGATACACCGATCTCTCCGCGTCGTCAAATCAGCTGACTATGCGTCGCATCTCGTGACATCACGTCCTGTTTTTGGTTCGTCTACATGTCTTTGGTCCGTGTTGCGTTCATATATCAGTCGCACCAGGGTTCGTTTTAATCCAACCAAACATGACAAGTGTGAACGCACCCTAACACACACTTCAGGAACCAATCGATCCGGAGCAGATGTTTCCAGTTCAGTCATAATGTAAACATTTATGAGCCACAGACATAAGCTACGGATGGGAAGATGTTTCCTTTCTATAATCGCGGACACAAGGTTTAGAAGAAAAAATCAACTATTTATAAAAGGTTAGGTTACTGCTGTCTGTAAACGCAGCTGCAGATGTACAGCTTTAACTAGAACTACAGTAATCTTCGAACCGAATTAATGGCGAAACGCCACACCTGGCACAGGTTAATGTTGAGTGAATAGCTCTTGACATCAACTGGACATTTCGTCACCTTTGTTTCCTTTTATGTGATTGTTTGAAGCCGTTTTTGTCGCAGCTACAGTAAAAAAAAACTACAACGAAACGAAAAAAATAAATGTTGCGTCCGGTGTGGAAGCGCTCATTACACACAAAGCTGATCAAAAAATAAAACCATCGCGCGTCACAATCGCGTCCAGTGTGAAAGGGCCTTTAATGTGAAGAGATGAGAATACTTTAGCATGCAAACACACACACACACACACAAATAACCACTTTATTCAGCAATCTCTTCATGTCTCCGTTGACGTAGCAAATACAGTGCAGAGCTTCCGGGTTCTACACCAGAACGCCGGCTCACCATTGGCTGACGCTGATCACGTGATGCGTGTGATGATAGCGCTTGAGCTGAGCAACGTCAGCAGTAAGGCCGGAGACACACTGCAAGCGTGGCGTTTCTGTTGCGTGTCAGCCGCGGGGCAGCTGCGTGGCGTTTTCTCTGTCTTTACACACCAGAAGCGTGTCTGACGCGGCGCTGCTGCTGCTGTTGATGTACAGGGAAGCCCTATACTTCATGTTAAATATAAATATATTGCCTATTGATACAGCAAAGACAACGTCAGCAGTAGCCTATTGACCATACAGATCTATGGTATTGACGGCAAAATAGGCTACAGAATATTTCGTTCTGTATAGACAGGTTTAATATTTCAAAATCGATAATTATGTTGTTTTTTATTATTACAAGTAGGCCTATCTCTGCATTAATGTTTACCTACAGACTTTCAAACATGAAAATGTCATTTATTAATATGTATTCGTGTCAAAATGGCATATAAACATCTTTTCCTACTCTATTTTGCCTAGAAACGCTTCCCACACGCTCGCGTGTCGCGTTAAAAATAGGCGTCTCTTCTATTTGAAGCATGCACGCGTTTTCCGCGAGGCTCGGACCGCGCGTGAGCCGTGCGTGTCACGCATGCTGTATGCAAGTGCTAACCGGTTAACATGGGAGCCGAAATAAAAACGGACACGCCACGCAGCCGAGACGCTCACGGCACGCTTGCAGTGTGTCCCCGGCCTAACCGTGCGTTCACACCGCCACCGGCGAAAGCGTCAAAATTCGCTCTTGCCGCCCTGACAGCAACGCTGTAGAAAGCTCCGTGGACGCGCTGCCGCTCTGACGTAGATCGGATGTTTTTTCTTTTTTTAAACTGTATTTAAAGAGGCCGCAAATCAAACAAGCATGTTGATGGATATACTAACCACAAGTAGGGTATAAATTAACTTCATGAAATCGTTTAAATGTGAAAGTAAGAATTAATTGCGTACTCGCCTAACAACGAGCGTTCTAGCGCCTGTAAAATAGTGTTACGCGACTTCTTAACAAATTACACATCACTATGAATGATCTCGTCATAAATGATCGGGAAACCCGCACAGCAATGATCAACTTCTCTTATATTTTGCTTGGGAACTAATGTGGTCGGAACCAACGTTTACAGGCCTGCGTTATCTGGATTTCTCTCAAGCGGAGCACTTCTACATTCTGATTGGTTGCCGCCTGTTGCCGCCGAACCGCGTCATAGCTCATTACCATAAAGGTGAGCTGATTTCAACTCTCCTCGACGCCCAAATCGTCTAAGACGCGCCGCGCGGCTCCCATTGAAAATGAATGACTTCCGGGCACCTTGCCGCTCTCGCCGCCGGCGGTGTGAACGCACAGCAAGAGTCTGAAGATGAACGGCGGTCTCACGGGTTTGGAATGACATGACAGGATTAATATTTTTGGGTGAACTGTCCCTTTAAGAGTGCAGTGATTGTGTGTGAAAGATGTGATTGGCTGAGTGTCTGTAAGCCCAATGTACAGGTGTGTGATTGTGAGTGTCTGTGTTTTAGGACACCCTAATCCAGAGCATTTCATCTGGGAGGATTACATGGAAGACACGAGCGCGACCGCCGCTCCAGCTCAAGCCTTCTGTGTGGTGAGGATACGCTTCGTGTGTGTGTGTGTGTGTGTGTGTGTGTGTGTGTGTGTGTGTGTGTGTGTGAAGAGTTGAGGATGCATTTCATGTCTGTGTGTGTGTGTGTGTGTGTGTGTGTGTGTGTGTGTGTGTGTGAAGAGTTGAGGATGCATTTCATGACTGTGTGTGTGTGTGTGTGTGTGTGTGAAGAGTTGAGGATGCATTTCATGACTGTGTGTGTGTGTGTGTGTGTGTGTGTGTGTGTGTGTGTGTGTGTGTGTGTGTGTGTGTGAAGAGTTGAGGATGCATTTCATGACTGTGTGTGTGTGTGTGTGTGTGTGTGTGTGTGTGTGTGAAGAGTTGAGGATGCATTTCATGACTGTGTGTGTGTGTGTGTGTGTGTGTGTGTGTGTGTGTGTGTGTGTGTGTGTGTGTGTGTGTGTGTGTGTGAAGAGTTGAGGATGCATTTCATGACTGTGTGTGTGTGTGTGTGTGTGTGTGTGAAGAGTTGAGGATGCATTTCATGACTGTGTGTGTGTGTGTGTGTGTGTGTGTGAAGAGTTGAGGATGCATTTCATGACTGTGTGTGTGTGTGTGTGAGTGTGAGTGAAGAGTTGAGGATGCATTTCATGACCGCGTGTGTGTGTGTGTGAAGATTTGAGACCGTTAGTTAGTTTTAGTTTTATCATTAATAAAACTAAAGGCTTGTGCTGCATATTAACATATTCTGTATTATTATTTTTTCAAGAAAAAATGCAATATAATCCACATATCATAGTCCATGAAGATGTTTAAAGTGATAGCATGAGCACATTGTGCTTACAATAATATTTCTGTGATTATATTAAGATTTTAATACTTTTTGATTAATACTATATTTCTTAAGAGATGGATGGATCTGATAGATGGATGGATGGATGAAGGATGGATGGATGGATGGATGAAGGATGGATAGATAGATAGAGAGATGGATGGATGGATAGACTGATGATGGATGGATGGATGGATGGAGAGATGGATGGATGGATGGATGAAGGATGGATGGATGGATGGATTAAGGATGGATGGATGGATGGATGGATGAAGGATGGATGGATGGATGGATGGACGGATGAAGGATGGATGGATGGATGGATGATGATGGATGGATGGATAGATGGATGATGATGGATGGATGGATGGATGGATGGATTGAGAGATGGATGGATGGATGGATGGATGGATGATGATGGATGGATGATGATGGATGGATGATGATGGATAGACTGATGATGGATGGATGGATAGACTGATGATGGATGGATGGATGGATGGATGGATGGATGGATGGATGGATGGATGGATGATGATGATGGATGGATGGATGGATGGATGGATGGATGGATGGATTGAGAGATGGATGGATGGATGGATGGATGGATGGATGGATGGATGGATGGATGGATGGATGGATGGATGATGATGGATGGATGGATGGATGGATGATGATGGATGGATGGATGATGATGGATAGACTGATGATGGATGGATGGATGATGATGGATGGATGGATAGACTGATGATGGATGGATGGATAGACTGATGATGGATGGATGGATGGATGGATGGATCAGATATATTGACCGTGTGTGTGTGTGTGTGTGTCCTGTAGAGGCCGCCTCATGGGTTCCTGCCGCTCATGAAGCTGGAGGCTGTGGACCGAAGGAACCCGATGCTGATCCGCGCGGCCACCATTACAGACACCGAAGACTACAGAGTCAAGGTGAGGACGAGCTACAGATGCCCACGTGGGATTCATCAGCTACAGTTTATTATTTAAAGGAAGTGTGTGTAAGATTGTGGCCAAAACTGGTCCTGCAATCACTTCAAATGACTGTAGAGCGGTGTCTCCCCCTCAGTGGTGGAAAGAGGGCTGAAAAAGTGCCAGAAACAGCCACCGGGTGTCTCACATTCCATCGATTGTTTTTTGATGCATTTTCCTGTAAATTTCTGTCCAAATATCACATCCATCATAAAACGATCACCAAATAGGGAACCTTGAGACTCCGCTCTTTCCGATGGTATGTGTTTTGTCAAGATTAGAAACTATTTTGATTATAAAGTAGTTCAAATACATTTTGTAATATGAAATATGACCCCGCCCACTAGGGGGAGGAGCCTGCTAGAAGAAATTAGAGAATGGTTTCCGTGGTAACACAGCATCTCACAGAATGAATTTTGAGTTTATTAGCTTCCGAATAATCCCTAATTTATGATGATTACTCAAATATAGGATACGGAAAAAAGGGAATAAAAGAAAGAGTGAGAGTTAAGACCTTAATATTTCTCAGGACTCTTTGATGAACAGAACGTTTATTTGAATCTTTTGTAACATTATCACTTCATCTTCCTCAGGTGCATTTCGACGGCTGGCATGAGAAGTTTGATTTCTGGGTGGACTCAGACATGCCGGACCTTCATCCAGTGGGCTGGTGCTCCAGAACGGGTCATCCACTGGAACCACCGCCCGGTGAGACACACACACACACACACACACACACACACACACACACACACACACACTTCAGCTGAAATCAGCCTTATTTAGGGCAGTTCAGCTAATGCTCCCATACGTTGAGTGAGAGAGTGTGCGTGAGTGTGTGTGCAGTGTGTTTGTGTGTGTGTGTTTCTTTATGTGCATGTGTGTGTGTTTTTGTGTGCGTGTGTGTCTGTGTGCATGCGTGTCTGTGTGCATGCGTGTCTGTGTGCCTGTGTGCCTGCGTGTGTGTGTGCTGTGTTTGTGTGTGTGCATGTGAGAGAGTGTGAGACTCCGTTTGTGCGTGCGTGCGTGCGTGTGTGTGTGTGTGTTTCTTTATGTGCATGTGTGTGTGTTTTTGTGTGCGTGTGTGTCTGTGTGCATGCGTGTCTGTGTGCATGCATGCGTGTGTGTGTGCTGTGTTTGTGTGTGTGCATGTGAGAGAGTGTGAGACTGCGTTTGTGCGTGCGTGCGTGCGTGTGTGTGTGTGTGTGTGTGTGTGTGTGTATACTGTGTATTCCCTACATTATAGGGACCTGTAAACCCTGGTCCCCATGAGGAAAACGACTTATAAATCATACTGAATAAATTATGTTTTTTTGAAAATGTAAAAGTGCAGAAAGTTTTCTGTGATGGTAACTTTAGGGTTATTATGGGATAGAAAATGTAACCTGTCATTTAAAAAAAAATTACGCCTATGGAATGTCCTCATAATCATAGGCATACATGTGCGTGTGAATGTGTGTGTGTGTGTGTGTGTGTGTGTGTGTGTGTATAGTCAGTGTGTGTGTGTGTGTGTGGGAGTGAGTCTGTTCCCATTATGCCACACCAGTAGAACACATGATGAATTACTCGGCTGACCTAAGAGATGGGAAGTTTTTCTGCGTTTAGTATGATATATGAAGCGTTATTATCGTCTGTGTGAGTGTGTGTGCGTGTGCGTGTGCGTGTGCGTGTGCGTGTGCGTGTGCGTGTGCGTGTGCGTGTGCGTGTGCGTGTGTGTGTGTGCGTGTGTGGTGTCTGCACGTCTAAGCACACGTGTGTTTTTGTGAGAGTGTGAGTGTGTGTGTGTCTGTACGTCTATGCGTGTGTGTGTGTGTGTGTGTGTGTGTGTGTGTGTGTGTGTGTGTGTGTGTGTGTGTGTGTGTGTGTGTGTGTGTGTGTGTGTGTGTGTGAGAAACTGAAATAGCCTCTGGTCATGAGAGTAACGCTGCACAAACATGTTACATGAATGTTTCATGAAGTCAGATCTAGGCTGATGCACTGCGCTCCTTCATGCGTGTTTTGTGTGTGTGTGTGTGTGTGTGTGTGTGTGTGTGTGTGTGTGTGTGTGTGTGTGTGTGTGTGTGTGTGTGTGTGGTGTTTTAAAGCACATGCAGGGCTTTCAGACGTGAAGACTTCCGTGACGCAGGGTGTGTGTCCGACTCCAGGCTGCAGAGGCGTCGGACACATTAAAGGAGCAAAATACACCGGACACCACAGGTGAGACACACACACACACACACACACACACACACACACCACAGGTGAGACACACACACACACACACACACCACAGGTGAGACACACATACACACCACAGGTGGGACACACACACACACCACAGGTGAGACACACACACACACACCACAGGTGAGACACACACACACACACCACAGGTGAGACACACACACACACACACACACACACACACACCACAGGTGGGACACACACACACCACAGGTGAGACACACACACCACAGGTGAGACACACACACACACACACACCACAGGTGAGACACACACACACACACACACACACCACAGGTGAGACACACACACACACACCACAGGTGAGACACACATACACACCACAGGTGAGACACAGACACACACACACACACACACACACCACAGGTGAGACACACATACACACCACAGGTGAGACACACACACACACACACACCACAGGTGAGACACACATACACACCACAGGTGAGACACACACACACACACACTCACACACACACCACAGGTGAGACACACATACACACCACAGGTGAGACACACACTCACACACGCCCTAAACAATCCTCCACTGAAGCCTTCATTTACTGCATCTTGTGTTGCTTTCAAGCCGTACTCTATCAGTTCACTGTAATAATGCTCTTCTTCCTCAGTATTTGTGTCTTGTTTCTAGTGTAAATATCTAACATTCCTTAAATCAAGATGCATTTACTAGATCAGTAAAGCGACATAAGCAGTGGCGTAACTTTGTTTTAAAAAGTGGGTGGGACAGTCTCACAAAAGCGTATAAATAGTAAGACTGTGCAATCTCGTGGAGTGTATATGTCAAAATGAGCTTTGGTGCACGGGGTACGCAGTTTTTCTCGTGATTATGATACGCACTTTATGGCGTATTATAAGGGGATAGCATCGCTAATACAACATTATATCAGATGTAAAATACGTACAATAACAATTGCAGAAAAATAATAATAAATAATAATGCGTTCCATTTTATATAGCGCTTTTCAAGGCACTCAAAGCGCTTTGCTTTGAAAAAATGTGTACTAAGATGTCCAAAAATCTATTAAATAGTTAATTTATTGATATAATCTCATTTAATTATTGCATAGCATTAGTGCCCAGATTTGTGACGTGAATGAAGGCGTAGATTTGCACACTTATAATCCCTGGTCTAGTTCCCTAATGGTGCTTTGATAAGCTTGGCAGAAGTTCTCGTTTCTAATCTGCCCTCGTGTTTTTCTTCTCATCTAAAGCGAATATCATCAGTGTTTGTACATCAAGGGCAGGGACAGTTTTTGTGCATTTTGTATCGTGATTTCTCCAGAACAAATAGAAAGTGTCTGCAGCGGCGCTAAACGTTAGATTACAGCGCTCGTCTGTGTGAAGACTGATAACAGCGGCAACGGGAGAGCCTCTTATTTAACAAACGCATGATATAATGCTCTTCTAGTTCACCAGAGATGTTTCGTTTGTATTAGTGAGGTTCATCCGTGCAGCAAGATGCTTCACAAAGTGGTGGGGACATGTCCCGCCCGTCCATCTGCAAATAACGCCTATGGACATTAGATATTTATTCTTGTTTTGTTGAAAATAAAATCTAAATGAAGTGAGTTTTTGCTTAAAACAGGCAAAATGATCTGCCAATGGGGTGAGAAAAATAATCTGATTTCTGTTCGGAAACAAGAAACGAGATTTAAATCAGAAATCAGATTATTTTTCTCACCCCATTGGCAGATCATTTTGCCTGTTTTAAGCAAAAACTCTCTTCATTTAGATTTTATTTTCAACAAAACGAGACAAATATCTTATGTAATGCATCTTGATTTAAGATTTTTTAGATATTTGGTCTAGAAACAAGAAAAAAATATTAAATAAGAAGAGCGTTTTTTGCAGTGTACATGCATTTCCTGTGAACTATGATCCACTGTTTGAGCTCCAGGAAGGCAGAACAGGCGTGTTTAGTTGAACTAAATCTTTAGTTCAGCTTTATTCAATGTTTGTGTGTGCAGTGTGTGAGGACGGGTTTCTCCTGGACTCTTCATAGACTAACGCATCTGCTGAGACTCTCAGCCAACAGTCAGTCTGTCCCAATCCCAGCATGCATCTGTTCTCTCAGATGAAAGTCACGGCTTGAACAAATCCTTAATTTTTCCTGTTAAACCTGCTGGCGAATCGAATCTGTTCAGAGTTTAGAGCTGTTGCAAGTAAATTATTTATATAGCACATTTAAAATCAGCTGACCGAACAGATGTAAGAATACAGTACAATAAAACAATATAGAAATATGGCAGTAAATATGTGTTTTAGCCTTGTTTTAAAAACTGTAATGGGGATGATAAGGTCTTCAAGATTAGATGATCATTAAGAGCTTTACAAACAAACAACGACATCTTAAATTGGACCCTAAAATAGACCGGAAGCCAATGGAGAGGGAATAAAACGGGTTACATTGTCATATTTCCTTCCTATTCAACAACCTTGCAGCCTAATTTCAGACCATCTGAAGGCATGAAGGATCAACGGTAAATAAAGCTGAGTTTCATTAGCATAAAAATGCAAAGAAGAGGCTGAGCCCTGAAAAACAACCCCACCCCATAACTCCCCCTCCAGCAAACTTTACACTTGGCACAATGCAGTCAGGCGAGTCCCGTTCTCCTGGCGACGGCCAAACCCAGACTCGTCCATGGGATTGTCAGACTGAAGCGTGATTGGTCGCTCAGAGAACACGTCTCACTGCTCTAGAGTCCAGTGGCGGCTGCTTTACTCCACTGCATCCCACGCTTTGCATTGCTCTTGGTGATGTAAGGCTTGGATGAGCTGCTCGGCCATGGAAACCCATTCCATGAAGCTCTCTCCGCTGTTCTTGAGCTCATCTGAAGGCCACAGAAGTCTGGAGGTCTGGAGCTGTTGACTCTGCAGAAAGTTGGAGACTTCTGCGCACTGTGACCCTCAGCATGCGCTGACCCCGCTCTGGGATTGAACACTTCGTGGCTGAGTTGCTGTTGTCCCCAATGGCTTCCACTTTGTTATAACCCCACTAACAGTTGAGCGTGGAATATTTAGTAGTGAGGAAATGTCAGGAATGGCCTTATTGCACAGGTGTCAGCCTATCACGGCCCCACGCTTGAGTTCACTGAGCTCCTGAGAGCGACCCATTCTTTCACTAATGTGTGTAGAAGCGTCTGCAGGCCGAGAGCTGGAGTTATACACCTGTGGCCATGAAGAGACCGAACACCTGAACTCAGGGATTTAGAGGAACCACTCAATACTTCTGGCATTATAGTGTATAAGTTTTAAAAAAGCAGGCCCAGTACTGAACCCTGAGGTATTCCACTAATAATAGGATCTAAGGATGAGGAAAACTTGACCAAAGCTGAAGAGAAAGTGATATCTTTAAGATCAGAACAAAACTTGTGTTACTTTCATTAGCATCTACTCTCAAATTAGCCGTAAACGAGCTCAGGTGGGATTATGCTGCCTTCATGTGCTATCAGAATTATCGTTAATACGAGTTTTCGAGGTAAAAATTGCACATGAGCGCCCTCTGATGTCGTGTTGGGAAGTTCGGAAATAATTTTGATACCTAAGATATGCAAGTTCCCGCGATGGGCGTGGCATAACCGTTCAAAATGGCAGATGGGAGACGAATTTCTGCTGTGGCAGGTGTTTTATTAGGGGGGTTTTCGGCAACAATTTCATTGTCTTGTTTGTTGTTAAAGTAGTATATATTTACATACATTAATAATCATTCGAAGCATATTGTGTTTTTTTAAACACATCGAAAATCACATGTAGTTGACCATCATTCCAGAATAGTGAGCAAGATAGTGTGGTAAAGCAGCTATACAATAGGATCAGGTATGGGTGAAAACTATTGCCATTTTAGTCTTTAAGCAGCCTTATCTTGTCTACATTATGCCTTTATTGTGAATGTGATTATAAACGAAATGCTTTCGTGTTGTGCTGCTGTGTTTGCCAGGGATTATGATTTTCTGGGACCGCGAAATGACTGAAATATTTATAGTGTTAAAATAACATTTTTTCCAAGACGCACAAAAGTATGAACCTGGCGTCCTCCATTCTTCCCGACAACAAAGCGCCTGAACACAACAAGCTCATAATCACGACTTCTGAAGTGGGAAGTGGGAAACTTCCGATAGCACGTGAAGGCGGCGTAAGTAATGGAGTGAATATAACGGACCCTCCGATCTCTCCTTCACATTTTAACCCGGAGCATCTGGGATCCAATCAGCAGCTGCTATTCCTGAAGCTCACCTTTCCCAGGCGTATAATCACCGCTGAATCAATTGTTCACATATAGGGAAAGGATACTGTCTTTTTTAAGAAAGCCACTTCTGGTTACACAGACAGCATAAGAAAGGAACCATTTTAAAGCTGCGCTTCAGCAAAATCCTCTCCGCTTAGAAATGCAATTTTGAACTGGGTTTCATTAAAATCTCATTTGCATCCTATTTGCATAGTTTCTCAAAACTCTCAGTTTAAGCAGAACGTCGCAGTCGTTTCAGTATTCAGTGGTTTGCATCGCTTTAATAGACGTCCTCCAGACGCTTAGACTACAAGACACTCAAAGCCATTATTACATTAAACAAGAGCTATGCGAGCTGAAATATATTGCTATAGATGCATAATTTAACATGCATATTATAATGAGTAATTAAAGCTACTTCATAATGTTCTACCGCCTCGTCTACCGGCGCTTCATAATTCAATCTTTATTATAGATGAACTCATTATCTCTTACAGTGTAGGATGGGAAACATAAAGGCATGTGAAGATGCTCTGAGCTCCTGCCGCAATGAATAAATAAATAATATTAGAATATGATAAGTGCAGTGTGTACAGGTTGTTCTCTTTTAATGCGGTCCAGTTGCATCTAACACACACCGGTAGATCCGTGTGTTTGAGTGTGAAGTGTTTTCTCGCAGTGCAGATTTTTATTCTTAGATCCATACGCTGACCTGAGAATCTCCTGCGGCTCCACACTGCAGAACACGCTCGTCTTACTCAGTATTTTTGTCTTGTTTCTAGTCTAAATATCTAACAATTCTTACATTAAGAAACATTTACTAGACAAGTAAAAATTATTGTCTTGTTTTGGGGAAAATAACTCAAAATGAAGAGAGTTTTTGCTTAAAATAAGATAAATAATCTGCCAATGGGGTGAGAAAAATAATCTTGTTTTCTGTTTGAATTAAGATTATTTTTCTCACCCCATTGGCAGATTATTTATCTTATTTTAAGCACAAACTCTCTTCATTTTGAGTTATTTTCCCCAAAACAAGACAATTACTTTTGCTTGTCTAGTAAATGTTTCTTAATGTAAGAATTTTTAGATGTTTGGACGAGAAACAAGACAAAAATACTGAGTAAGAAAAGCATTTTTTTCAGTGTAAAAAAAGTCTCTTAAAAATAGACTGAACCGAATGCCTGTTTTCCTTTTGCCGTCAGGATTGGTGTCTGGCAGATGCTCGTCCAGCTGTGAAATGAAATGAAAAGCGTCCCGTCGGCAGATGACCAGTGTAGATTTAATAATACGGTACAATAAAACAATATAGAAAATATGGGAGTAAGGATGCATTTTTAGCCTTGTTTTAAAAAACTGAAATGATATATATAAAATAGACCGGAAGCCAATGGAGAGAGAATAAAATGGGTTACATTGTCATATTTCTGCCTTTAGTCAACAACCTTGCAGCCTAATTTCAGACCATCTGAAGGCATGAAGGATTAACGGTAAATAAAGCAGAGTTTCATCAGCATGTGAATGCGAAGAACTTTTGCCCATTCTTCTAGAAGCTCATTTGTGAGGTCAGGCACTGATGTTGGACGAGAAGGCCTGGCTCTCAGTCTCCGCTCTAATTCATCCCAAAGCTGTTCTATCGGGTTGAGCTCAGGACTTTGTGCAGGCCAGTCCAGTTCCTCCACACCAAACTCCTCATCCATGTCTTTATGGAGCGACGCTTTGTGCACTGGAGCGCAGTCATGCTGGGACAGGAAGGGGCCGTCCACAAACTGATCCCACAAAGTCAGGAGCATAAAATTGTCCAAAATGTCTTGGTGAAGCATTAAGAGAACTAAGCGGCCAAGCCCTGAAAAACAACCCCAGCCCATAATCCCCCCTCCACCAAACTTTACACTTGGCACAATGCAGTCAGGCGAGACTCGTTCTCCTGGCCACCTTTTCTCGCTCTGTGAGGATCGATGTCTGGCAGATGCTTGTCCAGCTGGGAGGGAGACGGACGCTGGAAATAAAAAGTGTCCTGTTGGGTTAATCAGATTTAGTCCAGAACTCAATCATGTGGGGCGACGCTCATAAACATCAGTTTTACAGTGAAATGATGTTAATAAAATAATTAATAATGCTGGAGCACTGCACGTAAAAATATTGATTGACCTCTTAATTAATAAGCATCACCTTTCTATAAGAACCAGCCTTAACTTCTGGAGCAGTTTGAGCTCCAGTAGCTCGTCTGTTTGATCGGACCCCACGGGCCAGCCTTCGCTCCCCACGGTCATCAATGAGCCTTGGCCGCCCATGACCCTGTGGCCGGTTCTCCACTGGTCCTTCCTTGGAGCACTTTTGATAGATACTGACCACTGCAGACCGGGAACAGCCCACAAGAGCTGCAGTTTTGGAGATGCTCTGACCCAGTCGTCTAGCCGTCACAATCTGGCCAAACTCGCTCAAATCCTTACGCTTGCCCATTTCTCCTGCTTCACACACATCAACTCTGAGGACTAAATGTTCACTTGCTGCCTAATATATCCCACCCACTAACAGAAGCCGTGAGCCAGAGATCATCCGTGTTATTCACTGGTCATAATGTTATGCCTCATAGACAAACATGATTTTAGTATTTTTAGTTAACACTAATAATCTTGATTCAAATGCATCACCAGGAAACAGAAGTTGCACTCATCTTTTGCTATTGCGCCATATATCTGAATTAAGCGCATCTTAAACAAGAACAAATGTAGGGGCGGGGCTTGATGTTGTCCGTTTGGTATTGATTGGATGGCTGTGGTTTGCTATTGGCTGATCTCCTGTGAGTGACAGGTTGGCTCCGCCCTCGTCCTCCGAGAAGCTGATGGTCTGTCCTCTCTCTCCATCTCTCAGTGCCTTCGGATGCCCGTATTCTGAGATGAACATGAAGAAAGAAGTGGTTCTGCCGGACCGGCTCGGAGGAGAAAAGCAGATCACATTCGTCCCAGTGCACTTTGTGCAGAAAACCAAACGCCTGTGTCCAGATGAAGAGGAAGAAGAGGAGGATGGGGAGGAGGATGGGAAGGATGAGATGAGCCATGTGGACGACAGGTTTGTGAATGTAAAGTGCACTCAGTGATCCCTAGTGAATAATATCAAGTGCAATCCACTCATTATTTGATCAGTCTGAGCCCAGTTACATTTTTAATTAAAAAAACGTTATTTTTGACATGCTTTCTTTATGCCAAAAATCATTAGGATGTTAAGATCATGTTCCATGAAGATATTTAGTACATGTTTTACCATAAATGTGTTGTTAGTAGTAATATGCATTGCTAAGGACTTCATTTGGACAACTTTGAAGGAGATTTTCTCAATATTTAGATGTTTTTGCACCCTCAGATTCCAGATTTTCAAATATTGTCCTTTCCTAATATTAGGAAAAATTATTTATTCAGATTTCAGAGGATCTTCTCTGTAAAAAATGCTTTTCTTACTCAGTATTTCTGTCTGGTTTCTAGTCTAAACATCTAAAAATTCTTACATTAAGAAACATTTACTAGACAAGCAAAAGTTTGATCTGCCAGTGGGGTGAGAAAAATTACCTTAATTCAAAAAGAAAATTGGCAGATTATTAATCTTATTTTAAGCAAAAACTCTCTTCATTTGGAGTTATTTTCCCCAAAACAATACAATTACGTTTGCTTGTCTAGTAAATACTTCTTGTTTTAAGAATTTTTAGATGTTTGGACGAGAAACAAGACAAAAATACTGAGTAAGAAGAGCAGTTTTTTCAGTGCATACATCTCAGTTTCAGAAAATTGACCCTTATTTTGTGGTCCAGACTCACATTTATGAATCAGATTTGCACTTGGGGTTCATATAAACATAATGTTTAGTATCTAAAAAGTTGCATTCATTTGGATTGACGTGAATGAAAGACCTGCGTTCAGTCAGAACGTAAAATGACAGCATTGAGGATTTTTCTGAGCAATGGAAACTGTTCGGAACAGCTTTCCTCTCGCGGTGTGTGTCCTCACATCCGTGTGTGTGTGTGTGTGAGAGAGCGAGAGCATTATCTGCAGTGTTAGCGGTGGCGTTGGGCCAGGGTTGAGACGATCTGTCAGACGCTGCGGCCCGAGAGCTTTTCATCCACACTAAAGTGCGTCAGCAGCTGCAGGTTTAATTTGAAAGCATCAGAGTTTGAGCTCAGTCAATAAACAGACGCGTTACACGGGTAATTCTGTGTAGAGTTTACAATGGGCGAAAAATCTCCGAGCGCTGATGTGTTTAGAGGCCTGGAGTCGTGACAAACTGAGTCTGCTGCCAACAGACGAATCCGGCCGAGTGCAGACAAACGCCTGAGACGGCCAGAAAGCACAGCCTGACTCAACACAGCACTTCTCATTTCTGTTTATAGATCTATAGCTTTTTTGATTTTCTTACATGCTTTTGTCATTTATATATTTATATTACGTTATTACTAGGGGTGTCCCCGACTACAGATTTAGACATTCGAATCAGAATTGTTGAATCTTTCTATAGTCGACTGTTAGTCGAATTGTGTGTGTGTGTGTGTGTGTGTGTGTGTGTGTGTGTGTGTGTGTGTGTGTGTGTGTGTGTGTGTGTGTGTGCG